>NW_024062167.1:0-94276 GCF_006381635.1 Hibiscus syriacus
ATTGGAGACGCAATCATGGAAGAAGCTCCAGTTGGAGAGGATGTCACAATTAAGACGGTGAGAATACATGGTCAATTTTCGGGTATATGATTCCTTGTGAGTGGAATGCGAGCCAATATTTCATCATTGTGCGATGAAGTCTCCATGTTGCGTGACAAATTACGTCAACGAAATCAAACGAGTTGGTAATTAATTATTTATGTTTCTAAACATTTACACATTCTGAAAAGTATTTTGTTTCTTTTAACATGTGGACAACCAAGAGGTCATGAAGATGAAGATGACGATGAAGATGATGATGATGATGATGATTATGATGATCCAAACAAGTATATTGTGTCTGCAACACGCCTGCAAGAAAACTTATAATTTTTGATGTCAATGGTGTCCTTGCCTATATCCCACCAGTCAAAAGGTTTAATTCTGTTCTTTTGTATCCATTATTTTAACATATAAGCGTAAAACTTTAATCTATTTTTCTTCATGTTGTAGATGTTGTCCTCAAAACATGATTATATGAATTTATGCATTTTTGTGTAGACAATTTTGTTGTTGTCATTTGGTCTTCCAGATATTTAGAACTGTTGAGCAATTGAATTACTGTAGCCAAAAATTGTTAATAAACAATTAATGTTAACATTCAAACTTGATTACAATCAGGCATAACATCGACCATGACTTGAGAAACTACCTTTGTTGTCTGACCATTTTCTATTCACTTGGGTAAGATGAATCTCATTACAATTTGTGACTTTTATTTGTGTATGATTCCTACATATTTATGTTCGACTGTTTGTGAACGGGATCAAGCAAATTGCAAAACATACGATAATGTTGCCTACTGTAAAGATCTCAATGATGTTTGGAATGCGTTTCCTTATTTTAACGACCTAAATACACTGTTGGTCAATGATTCACCGGAAAAAATGATTTATAATCCGGTAAGTTGCATTTATGCAATATGTTTTTCCAGTTAAACAGGTGTTCATACATTGATTGATTAACAATTTATGTGTTTATATAGAAATACAATTACATATGTCCACATTCCTTTGACGATGCATCCCATCCGGGCTTATGCGAATTTAGTAGTAAAATTGCACCTCATTAGTTGATAATTAAAATTATTTATTATATGTCCTCAGAAAAGGTGGTAACAGAGAGTTTTAGAAATTTGTTGAAGGCGCCTAATGTTCCGGACTTCGTTAGAATAACCCTTTTTTAATCGAATTATTTTGTTGTGGGTACATTATTTGAATATTATTTGAACATTGTTAGTAAATTATTTGAACATTATTTGAACATTGTTTTGTATAAATTTCTTGTGTACGTATGTTACTTGAAAATGAATCAATTATGCAATTTAATTTATAAGGTAAACTTACCTTTTTCAAAACTTATTAACTTAGCTAATAGCATGTTATCATTGATTATTCCATATTGCTTCTCTGTATACAGATACATTTGAGGATTGTTGAAATATCAATAATAGTTATTAATGTATTTACATCTGCGTGCAAATGTATCGAAACACATTATCAAAAAATCGTTTTCTATAATCTCCACAACAAAGTTTTCATACATAAAGTTTTCAAACTTAAAGTTTCCCATAAGTGTTGATACAGTTTAAAAAGTATCGATCCTAGAAACATCGAAAACAATAAATAAATGTAATAGGTAATTTTGTAATATAACCGGTAAAAATATATCGGTTTTATGTGAGAATAGGTCTACATAATGTGTCGACACTTGTTAATGTGTGTCGATACTTTTTGCCATAATGAATGCCCAAACGGGTGAACGCATAAAGTGTCGATACAATTATAAAAAGTATCGATCCCAAAAATATCAAAACCGATAATTATAATGTAATAGGTAAATTTACAATGTAACCGGTATAAATAAATCGGTTTTTTTGAGAAAATAGATATACATAATATATCGACACTTGTAGAATTTGTGTCGATACTTTTGGTCCACAAGGAAAATCCAAAAAGGGTGCACCCATAAAGTGTCGATGCATTTTTAAATAGTATCGATCCCAAAACATCGAAATCCATAAATATGTAATAGGTAATTTTGTAATATACGGTTTTATGTTAGAATAGTTCTACATAATGTGTCGACACTTTTTTGCCAGAATGAATGCCCAAAAGGGTGAACGCATAAAGTGTTTATACATTTAAAAAAGTATCGATCCCAAAAATATCGAAACCGATAATTTATAATGTAATAGGTAAATTTACAATGTAACCGTATAAATGTACCAATTTTTTGAGAAAATAGGTGAACATAATGTATCGACACGTTTTAGATTTGTGTCGATACTTTTGGTCCACAAGGAAAATCCAAAAAGGTTGCACCCATAAAGTGTCGATACATTTTTAAACAGTATCGATCCCTAAAACATCGAAACCCCTAATTATATTTTAATAGTTAATTTTGTAGTTAATTTGTAATATAACCAGTATAAATATACCGATTTTATGTCAGAATAGGTCTACATAATTTGTTGACACTTTTAAATGATGTGTCGATACTTTTTGCCAGAATGAATGCCCAAAAGGGTGAACGCAGAAAGTTTCGATACATTTATAAAAAGTATCGATCCCAAAAACATCGAAACCGTAATTATAATGTAATAGGTAAATTTACAATGTAACGGTATAAATGTACCGTTTTATGAGAAAATAGGTGAACATAATATATCGACACGTTTTAGATTTGTGTCGATACTTGTAATAACACGTTTTTTCTTCCTTCATTATTATATATAACGCTATAAACCCCAAATGCAAACCCTCTATTAGGACATACCAGATTTCTTGTGTTCGATAGGTATGTGGTCGAAACCCTAATTTTTAGAAAATCTTTTAAAAAGGGGTTAGATTTTAAATTTTCCTGTTTGTGAATGGTTATAGGTTGCAAGTTCAATTTTGTTCGCGAAGATGATGACCTTCAAATGGAGCCCTAGCGTATCAATATTTAAGAAAATCGAAAGTGACCAGTAAGTATTAATGTATTCATGTAATTGTTCTCGAAATAGTAATTGGATTAAAGTATTTAATTCAATTTAATTTATTCAAATCTCTACAGTCTTACTGAATGCGAAAGGATAAAGGAAGCTCATAATCATGTTGACAACAGCCAATAAAAACCCCTTGCAGGGTCCAAATGGTAAGCTAGGAATTGGTAATGCAAGCTTTTGATGGTTTAGGGTTTAGAGCCCTCCAACGTAAGCAGTGCATGATTGAACACTACGTTTAATAATTGTATCAGTTGTTAAAGAATTGTTCTTAATTTTATATAGGATAGTTTTATTAGCTATGCAGTCAACATGAGTAACCAGGATAATTCCAGTTACAGAACTGATTTCGGCCATGATTGCGGGAGAATATAGTCTACATTGTTTGGCATTTATGTGATGATGCGATGAAATATTAAACGGTCTCGTAAGCCATAATCAAAATAGACTAAGAGACGAAATTTTGTTTATGTAGGGTAATTTTGTATAAGTTATATACGATTTATAATTTTGTATGTGAATGTAATTATGTATGAGATGAGAAAGTTAGCAATAGGTTGTTGTACATGTTTCTTATACACAATAGGAGTCATGTTGATACTTACGATATATGGAGATCGTTGTCATCATGTGTGGGACTGAATGGCAATTCCATTCCATCTTCGAAAAAATCAGTTGATGTAGGATGTGTGATTGTATTCAAACTGAGCTTGACTTGGGACATGTTAGTTTGTTACGTCCCTCACCATTGCAGTACCCACATCGCCTAATTTTCTTCTCGACCTTGTTCTTCGATACTTCTTTTCTCTTACGTTGTTTTCGTTGAGGGGCGCGAACGTTGTTTATTACACTGCTCTGGTTGACTGAATCATTCAAACCAAACGAGTTTTCAAATTCTTCTATTAGTCTTTACATCTCATCTCTTGCGGTTTTGAAAGACACGTCTGTCTTTGATGCAAGTAGCATAACCTACTTGACGTTGAACGTAAGTAGCGAACCTTGCCATTTGCATCACTTCTGGAGGCACATTCAAGTTAACATAACTGGGTGCAGAAGCCTTCTCATCCTTAGTCCACCTACTTTGAATCAAAGTCCCGGGCAAATATGTGTAATCCAAGTGCTTTAAAATGTGAAGTTGATGGCGACACGGAAGTCCAACTGTCTCGAATTTTTTGCATGAGCAAATTAGGGTTTTTGTACGAGAATCAAAACTAATTTCAAATGTTCTATTTTTTTTTTTTATTTTGTCAAAATATAATGACATTCATGATAAGGACTAAATCTCTTCCTCAATCTGGTACAATGTCTCCCGTTGAAGTTCATCTTGGAACGCACGAAAAGATTCGCAGGTAAAAATCTCAGCAGCATGGTTTTCAAGTTCGACCAGTTTTGTGATCTGGAAGGGCTTCGTCTGGGAACTTAAGTAATCCGCTTTCAAATCGTTCATACGCATTCTACTAATTTCATCTTCAATTGCACGAACAACATCTAAATATGTCTTCTTGTGTTTCAGTGCAATCGCTAGTGAAGCATTCATAGACTCGCACCTTTGTGTTGAGCAATATTGGCAAAGAAATGACCGGTTATATGTTTGCCCATACGTACCGAGTATTTCCCTTCTCAATCACCCATGGATGCTTTTCGACATTGAATTCTGAAACAACCGAACGCCATTGAATATCAAATTCCTCAGATGTCCACCAGGAAGCCATGCATTTTGAAAATGTTGCTGTAAATTTTGGGTCACCAATGTTAGCTTGTGCATTCCGAGAAAGATGCCAAGAACATAATATGTGCTTAGCATAAGGGATAACAGATTTGATAGCCCTCTACATTTCCCTATCCCTATCGGTGACAACTGAAATAGGCAATTTATTCATCATGGCTTCTAAACAATTCTGTAGCACCCACTAGAAAGATTGGGATGTCTCATCAGTGATTATGGCAGTGGCAAACACAATTGTGTTATGGTGATGACACCGACAATAGGCATAATTGGTCACCTACAAATTATCTTTGTACGTTGTGTCGAACGCAATTACATCACCGAAGCATGTGTAATCTGATCTCGATGTAGAATCCGACCAATGAGATTATGCAATGCCCCTGATTCGTCTACCGAGTATGTCATAAAAAACCCGAGATCATCATGTTTTTTATAATCAAGCAAGCAATAAGCGCATTCACATCCCCATCGACGATTTCCTTTGCTTTACCTCTTTGAAGTGCATTGTAGAGGTCTTTATGTGTAAATCCAACATTATGATAGCGCCCTGCCTACTGCGTTAAATAGTTCATTACTTGTGACGTGCCAACACCAACCTCTTTCAATGTTGTTGCCTCATCGATATAGCCTTACTTACAGCTCGATTAGCGCATAAATGGTGTCATAGCAGGTGTGCACAATGCATGATTATGTTTATGATAAGACTTAGTTTAACCCAGTGATCGTTTGTATTTTTTGGTGTAACTACGACTCTAGCCTTGCATCCTGTTTCTTGTGACTGGCGTATGAGCACGTTGACGATCAACAATTGGCTTTTGATACTCGAAACTCTTTTTGGAACAAAACACTTGTGTTCTTATATTCCCTTCCACGTCAAGCCGTGTTTCCCTTATGTGCACTAAACCCATGTTCCCATGCGAATCCCTTGTAAAAGTACCAAGCTTGATCACGTGAAGAGAAGAGTTGACCAACCAATCTGTCAGATTCATCAACATTATGTACTTCATGGCATTCCTCGGTTGGCTTAACATTGTCTGCATCAGTATGATCCATGGCAAAAAATTTTGTTGTGCAAGTTCAGTGGTCCCGGAGTTGATGGAGATGTAAGCAAAAGTTCATTCAACATGTTTCAGTCGTGCTTTCAATAGGATGTGGTATTGGTAGTGGTAGTTGAAGGGTGGGTACAACATTAAATTCGCGTGACTATTTAGGTGTGTACAATAACTACCTAAATAGTGTCAACACATTTTCTAAAAGTATCAACCCAAAAATCGAAACCAATAATTATAATGTAATAGGTAAATTAACAATGTAACTGTTATAAATATATCGGTTAATTAGAAAACAGGTCAACATAATGTATCGACACTTCTGTAATTTGTGTCGATACTTTTCCATAATGCCCAAACGGGGTGCACGCATAAAGATACAATTATTAAAAGTATCGATCCAATAAAATTGAAACCGATAATTATAATATAATATGTAAATTTACAATGTAACCGGTATAAATATACCGGTTTTATGAGAAAATAGGTCATCATAAAGTATCGACACAAATTTAATAAGTGTCGATACATTTTGTCCATAATGAATGCCAGACGGTGCACTCATAAAGTGTCGATACATTTTTAAAAAGTATCGATCCCAAAAACATCGAAACCCATAATTATAATGTAATAGGTAATTTGTAATATAACTGGTATTTATACCGGTTTTATGTGAGAATAGGTGTACATAATGTGTCGACACTTTTTAATGTTGTGCCGATACTTTTTTCCAGAATGAATGCCCAAATAGGTGAACGCATATAGTGTCGATACATTTATAAAAAGTATCGATCCAAAAAACATCGAAACCGATAATTATAATGTAATAGGTAAATTTGCAATGTTACCGGTATAAATATACCGGTTTACTTATAAAATAGGTCAATATAAGCGCTACCTATTACATTATATAAGCTTTACCTAATATGTTATTGTACTTGATAATATTTCCGGTTAAATACCTATTTCATTATATAAGCGCTACCTAGTACATTATATAAGCGTTACCTAATATGTTATTGTACTTGATAATATTTCTGGTTAAATAATATAACATAACCGATCTAAATTTTAATCGATCACGCCGTATATTAGCCGTTTTTTAGACGCCACACAGCAGAAATTCCCACCAAACTCCCCTACAAAGTTTACCGACCTCTATCATTTCTTTTTTTAAAAGAAAATTTTATGGACCCCACCTTATTTCTTTTATTTTTTTCAAACACACCCCACTTTATTCAAAACACCAAATCCCATGTACTTATTATATTAAAAAATAACTTTATTTTTACCAGTGTTTTGAAAATCGGACCGGACCGACCGGTTCAACTGGGAACCGTTGTCTAGTCCGGTTCAATCTACACCGGTTGAACCGCTACTAATGACCCGGCCAGAACCGTTGAACCGTTCAAACCGGACCGGCTGAAAACCGGAAAAACTGCCAATTTTGTTTTTTTTAAATTAAACCAAACGACGTCATTTGTTAAATGAGCCAAGTCGAACTCGAGTATTGTTGAGCTCGACTCGAACTTGAAAACTTTAAAATTAAGCTCAACTCGACTCAAACTCATGAGCTAAAAATTATCAAGTTCAACTCTAACTCGAAATATAATATTGAAACTTGAACTCGAAAAGGCTTGAACTCAAAAAATATTTAGAAGCTCGATTGAAGCCTAAAATTCGAGCTTGATTGAAGTGAAAGAATAGTTCACTCAATGCTCACCAAAATGCTCCATGATTTTGAATGACAATTACCTCTATTTATAGAAGTTAGTTGGGATGCTCTTCTATGTTTCTTAGCCATGTGGATTTTTTGTTCTCATATTTTCACTCTTTAGACTTTTGGGATGCTCTTCTATGTTTCTTAGCCATATGAGATTGTTTTTAAAAAAAAAAATTAAACCAAACAATATCATTTTGTTATGATTTTTTTAGCCCCAAATTTATTTTTTAATTATAGTTATATAATTATTTTATTATTTAATATGTTTTACCTTAAATTATGTTGTAGTTAATTTGAATCATTTTGTTTCACTTGATTTTATGGTTTTTAACTTATATATGTTATGACTTGCTTTGAATATAACTTGTGATATAAAAAATTATTTTTATTAAATATTTTTGGTATTTTATTAATTTTTAAATAATTATGACGTCATCCGGTTCTTCCGACCGGTCGAACCGGTTTAACCGGTTAAACTAGTGAACCGATAGCATGGCCGGTTCGCTAATCGTCCGGTTATGAAAACCATTATTTTTAAAAACTCTTGTCTTCTTTCACTCTTTTTCTTTTATTTTCTCAACAACCCACGGCCATAATCCACTCGTTCGATTCAAAGTATCGTCGTTCCTTCATTGCTTCTCATTCTTCACATGGTTCGAACGAGACATCAAGCTGACAATGATCTTGTCATTCCGCCTACGATTATCGACGGTTGATGATGATTCACCACTCCGGCAGTATTTGTGGAAGTCCCAAGTAACTCCGAGCTGACCCCCCCCCACCTCCTCCTCGACGTGGTGGGCATCAACAACAAGCCTGAACGCCCCAAAATGATGCGCCTGAGCTATTTTATACATTGGTTCCCTCTCTTCCGTTTGTCCGACACCACTCGTCATGGCCCGACGTTACCGGAGTAACGCCTTCATGGTAACCGACTTCGTCGTCCACTTTATGTTAACCATGGCATCCTCCTCACACGACCAAGGCACTTAGCAGTGCCCTATTTTTCTATCTCTTCTAGAGGTAAATTTCGAACCTGTTTTCATCCATCCTTTACTAATGTACCATCCTTCATTCGATTTTACAGAGGACTTTTCTGCCGGTTACTTTTTGGGAGAACTCGAAGAGGAGCCATCATCTTAATACCATGCCGAGTAGCCCACTTCTCCATTCCATACATCAAGTTCGACTTCCTTTCGATCACCTTCGGCAACCCACCACCGGCATCCAAAAACTCGAACGTAATTGATACGACCCACCTATGCAGTCTCATCTAATGAACGTTTGAAGGGCTTACTGCACTTCGAAAATGATCAGTTGGTTTGTTTTCAATCCATCTACCACCGTCCATTTTGAGTCTGTAAGTTTATCCCAAACCGCAATCTCGAAAATCTTCATATCCAATATTTTGTTCATGCGTACTTTTCTTCCATTGTTTGGATGTTATTCTCACAAATTAAAATCGACACTTTTTATGAACTATTTTTCGAGTTTTATTCGACTTTCACGTTTTCATAGTCTCGATTTGTCGCTGTTGAATATCCTAATGTTGTTTCATTCTGTTTATGTGGCCAGCAGTTTAATCTGTCTATTTCGGATTTTAATCTTGTTATGGGATTCATGATGAATGTCACGAATCTAGATTATTTAACTGCCTTGGTAGAGATGCCGCAGGAATTTGACATGGATTCGTTTATTCTTTGCTTACCGTTTCGGTGACTAACCCTTCAACCCATGCTCGACTAAGGTAATTCACCTTCACGACGCAACATTACGATACATACATCTGTTTTTGGCTTAAAACTATTCGGGTCAGAATGATTCTTCCGGCATTTTAAGTAAGAATAAACTTTTCTTCCTTGGTGTATGTTCATAGGTAGGAAGGTAAATTGGGCTTCTGGTTTGCCTGAGCATTCGAGATCGTTATTCAATCTAATCGCCCTTAAATCATTGGTTCTTATATTACAAATTTAGCCTCTTGTGTTGCTAATTTCGGTATTATGGACTTTACTTAACGTTTTCTATGGATGGATTAGATGAACGATGCTTGGATTCAATGGGTTTGCTTGCCGGAACCGCCATCACACCTTATCTTATTCTTCCAGGAGTGATGACGTCGTGTACCAAACAAGTCTTCACTCACCAAAATACGCCTCCTAGATATCCAATGACGTCTCCTCCGAATATGCAAGAACAAATGCATGATGTTAACACTCTTGATAGTTGAATTGCTTGAGCAGGAATTCAATTTTATTTCATTGTGTCATTCCTTGATTTTGTTAATTGAATTTCGTCTAACCTGATTGATGAACACACTTTTGTGAGATTTTGAGTCTTGAGCATGTTACATAATTTTTATGCTATTTTTCTTGTTTGACTAAATCTTGGAAATCCAGAACTTGTGGCATAATACATTTTGAGACTACACAAGAAATTTTGTGCTTTGATATGATTTGGGCATTAGAATTCACACCATTTTAAACCCAAAAAAAGCCTATCTTTTCCTCTCCATTAGTGAACCATTTTGAGCATTTTTCCACTTCTTTGATTTCACCTTAATCCTAAACCCAATCCTTTTTTTCACTCTCTTTCACCATTTTAGAGACAAATAATTGAAGCTTATGAGTAACCATGTTCCATGAAAAAAGAATAATAAAAACAACAGCATTTGAAATAAATAGAAAAAGCCTAAAAATCAAAAAAAGAAAAGAAAAAAGAAAAGAAAAAAGAGAATAAAAATGGTTGTTTAATGTCTTTGATGTAAATATTTGATTGCTTTATTTATCTTTCTTTGTTCGTGGATATGGTTGAACTATCTGGAAAAAAAATTCTTTGTCTCGATTACAAACCTTATTTATAGCCTTTTCTCTACCTTTACCTAAGCCTCGTTACACCCTTTTTAAAAGACCCAATGATCTTTCCATTTTATTTATTTTACGTAGTGGAGATTTGATTTGTTATAAGCCTATGGAAATTCTAGTTTAGTTCCGACTTTGAGTGTATTTGCACCAAAAACACATTTGAGAGGATTGAGTGAATCCTTGTGAGGAATTTAGTTAGGTTGAATTTTTTTATTGATGAATGATTGGAAGTTGCAATCTGTTATACTTAATCTTATTTGTGTTCATTCACTTGATTGGAGTTTTGATTCAAATGATTATTATGAGCTTGTCTTTCATAATTTGCTTCGATATGAAACAAAATGAAGGAAAGTAAATTAAGTTCTTAACTAGTTTGATCAAAGCATGCTTGAGGATGGGCATGAGGCAAGTGAGGGGGAATTCGATTAGCGTTTTTAATTGTTGCTTTTTACTTGCTTCTTCTATTCTATGAATTTATCACTGTTGATTTGGATTGTATTTCATTTATTTTATTACATTGACTTGTTTACTAGAATTGGTAGAAAATGGTGCAATCTGCACATTTTATTATTTTCTGGTCAGAGTTGGAGAAATGGGTACGACACTAGGCACGACGCGGATCTAACGTGGCAGTTTTCTAGAAGGATGAAGGTTTGGAAGAAACCTAGTCAGCACGATATGGAGAGATGTTTTAGGAACTTAGTTTTTAAATTTGAATTTGGAACGATTGAATTATCTTTGGAAATTTAGGATTATTTTAATTTTAAATTTCTTTTATTTTTAGGGTTTAGAATCCTATAAATACCCTTCTTACGGTAAGGCTTAAGAATATATTTTATATCGAATTTACTTTGTTTTCTTTACATTTTAATCAAAGTTCTTTTTCTTTTCAATTTCACTTTTTTTACTTTGCGCCTTTTATTTCTTAAAATATGCTAATTATGGTTTCCACCATGCTTAACTAATTTTTTATTAGCCGAGAGTTAGCGATGACTCGATCCTATGTGAGAATTGAAAAACACTAAAATACCTTTGGGTTACTGTTGATAATCGGGTAATGAAAATAGAAAGAACACAAGAATTTTAACGAGGTTCAGCAAAGTGCTTACGTCCTCGGTGCCTTAGGCGGCGCTAGAATTTTTCAATTCAATGTCTCATAGGTTTAGGTTACATCTCTTTCTATAATAAATAAACACTGGTAATTTACAAAAATAAACATGTACCATACCGCGGGGCTTATGCCCCCGCACTCCCAACCTACATAATCGTAACCCCACTACGAGACTTTCTCGGTATATTTATGAGCCATATCTAACAAATCTCCACCTTGGCGAATATATTGCCCCTTAGGAAACATTCAATGTGGGTTGGGTTACCTTACTTCTTTTACAACTCAAAACACTCAACAAGTCCAAGCAATGCATGAATTTGTCTGTCGTAACTGGCTTGGTGAACATATTAGCGACATTCTCATCAGTATGTACCTTCTGAAACAAAATCTCTCCAGATGCAACCAGCTCTTGATCTTGTGAAACCTTACATTAATATGCTTAGTTCTAGCATGATATACCTGATTCTTAGCCAAATGAATAGTACTTTGATTGTCATAATGCAAGTGAACTCCACCTTGCTGAACACCCAACTCCTTCACTAAACCAGTAAGCCATAAAGCTTCTTTTGCAGCTTCAGTTGCTGCCATGTATTCAGCTTCAGTTGTAGATAATGCCACAATAGATTGAACAGTAGACTTCCAACAAATAGGCCCTCACAAGAGTAAAGACATACCCTGTCGTAGATCTTCTATTATCCAAGTCACCAGCATAGTCTGAATCCGCATATCCTACAACCAAATTATCCCGCTGACTACCAAAAACAATTCCATGTACCACAGTACCCTTTAAGTACCTAAAGATCCACTTGACTGCTTCCCAATGTTGCTTACCAGGTTTAGACATGTACTTACAAACTTGACTAATATCATGAGCTAAATCAGGACGAGTACATACCATTGCATACATCAAGCAGCCAACAGCATTAGAATAAGGAACCTTTGCCATATCTTCAGCTTCTTTATCTGTCTTAGGGAACTGTTCTGATGAGAGCTTAAAGTGATTCGCCAATGGAGTGCTCATTGGTTTTGCGCTGCTCATCGTAAACCTTTCTAACATTTTCTCAACATAACCCTGTTGAGATAAGCACAGTTTCCTTGAGTCTCTGTCCCTGCAAATTTCCATTCCAAGAATTTTCTTTGCAGCACCTAAATCTTTCATATCAAATTCCTGACTCAATAAAGTTTTCAAAACGATAACATCATCCATGTTCTTCGTAACAATTAACATACCATCAGCATACAGTAACACAAAAATAAAAACCATCATCAAGGCTCTTAACATAGACACAACAATCATACTCACATCGCTTGTAGCCAATCTTGATCATATATGAGTAAAACTATTTGTACCGTTGTCTCGGAGACTGTTTCAACCCGTACAATATTTCTTCAATCTAAACTAAATGCTCGTTTCCAGGTTGAGTGAAACCTATAGGCTGCTGCATGTAGATCTGCCCCTCTAAATCAGCATGCAAAAAAGCAGTTTTAACATCCATCTGCTCTAAATGCAAATCCCAACTAGCCACAATGCAAGTACTGCAGATTGAAGTGTGCCTGACCACAGGAAAAAACTTTTATCATAATCAACTCCTTTCTGCTGTGAAAAACCCTTTGCTACCAAACGAGCCTTTAACTTCTCCCCTCTTTTTCTGTTACTGTTGGTTTCTTCTTATACACTCATTTACAACCAATAGGCTTCTTACCCACAAGAAGGGGAACTAACTCTCATGTACGATTGTGATTCAAAGACTCCATCTCCTTAACCATGGTAGCCATCCAATTGTTGTTTTCCTGACTAGTAACAACATCATGAAAACTAATCGGATCATCATTACTAACAGTAAGTGCAAAAGAGACCAAGTCTTTCAAACCCAATATGTTCGGAGGTTTTATATTCGTCCGTTTCACCCTGTCTTTGGCGAGACTATAATCCTGCAAATCAACCGTAGCGGAACCACCAGAAGTAGGTTGAGAAGTTTATGTTTTCTCAACTAGAAACTGCTCAAAATCCACCACTGTCGTGTCTTTCTTCTGCTGCAACATGAGTTGTTCATCATAAACATCTCTACTGATCACAATTTTCTTCGCAACTGGATCCCAGAACTTGTATCCTTTGACACCTGTCTTGTAACCCAGAAAAATGCATTCCTTCGATTTCACATCAAGTCTGGCTCTTTCATTCAACGACCTGTTCATCCGTTCTACAACAACATTCTGTTGTGGTGTCTTGCGCACTGTAAAATGCCTCTTAATCCTATGCTCCTTACAAAAGTTTAGAAACTCTGAATCTGTGTACTCCGTACCATTATCATACCGTAAACACTTAATTTTCACATCAAGCCGAGCCAAATCAGAAACGATTTGATTGAAGACATTCACGTGTTACGCCAAATAATGATCATCATGTATCTTCAGCCCATACAGCCGCTGATTTAGATACAGTTTAGTCGTTAAGGATTTGGACATAAACTGACTTTTCAACTTCTTCCAAATTTTATCTGGAGATGACAGATGCATGACGTGATACATGACCTCGTCCGCCAAACATAATTGTATGGTTCCTGCCGCTTGCTACTGCAATTCTTCCCAATCTTCTTCCTCTATCGACGCCAGTTTTATAGGTCACAAAGCCTTCAGGATCCCTTGCTGTGCCAACAGATCCTTTACCCTTGTTTACCATAATTCGAAGTTACCCTGACCATCGAATTTCGTAACTTCGAATTTGGCTTTTGACATCTGATACCAATTGTTGAATAATCGGGTAAAGAAAATATAAAAAACACAAGAATTTTAACGAGGTTCAGCAATGTGCTTACGTCCTCGGTGCCTTAGGCGGCACTAGAATATTTATTCAATTCAATGTCTCATAGGTTTAGGTTACATCTCTTTTTATAATAAATAAATCATGGTACATATTTACAAAAATAACCCTGTACCATACCGTAGGGCCTACACCCCCAACCCACATAATCGTAACCCCCACTACGAGACTTTCCCGGTATATTTATGAGCCATACCTAACAGTTACATTCTCGATTTTCTATTTAATTAGTTTGGTAGTTGGTCTTACTTTAAAAATTAAAACGCTTTCATTTCAAAAAGTCCACGTTGATCTGAATGTTGTTTTAATTTATATTTGGGAGGAATGATCGACCTGTGACCTATTTGACTTCCTATGAACACATTTAGTGGCGTTCTGCTAAGGAAAATCGAGATCAGATTTGATTCTCGATGAGACAACATAATCCGAGTCGGTCTTTTCCAAAACTTAATTTCTTTGTTCAAATGACAATAGTTGTGGTTAGTCCATTCAAGAATTGGCTTTTTAAGAGTGACTTGGAAAGATCGATTACGAGAGAGAAAGACAAGTTACAATAGGTTGGGCTTTGAAAACTGTAACCGATATGAATCTTAGAGAAAAAATCCATTTCGATGATCGGACAAAATTGAAACAAGGATAGCTTAAGGCGATTTCATCATTATTTTTTTCAAATTTATTTACATTTCCATTTCTTTTAATTTGATTTTAATCTTTATTTTCTTTGCCTTCTTTTTCTCACAATAAAAAATCCTCATTTTTATTTTACTATTTTGTTTTAGTCGCTTGGAATAAGATCAACACAACACTACATCAGGAATTTCTAAGTCCATGTGGATGAATCCTCTTTCACTATACTATACTTAATTTTATTTATTTTATTTTGTGAAGATGATTTATTTTATTTTGATTAGTAAAACGACGCTTGTCAATACACCAGGTGTGATTTCTTTTAGATTACTTGGACAACATTGATGTCACGGAACCATGATTTTATAATTTCTTTACATAAGATTCCGTAGGACTTTGACACAGACATAACATATGAAGCACTTACGACTTGGCGAGTGCTACTTTTGATTCTCGCACAACCAAAGGTGGCACATTCACGATCTGCTCCGCTACATATACCAATTCCTAGCATACAACTATTCTAGACATAACGACACTACATCCTCACAGAGTAAGGTTGAATTATTTTTCCTATAGTGTATGCAAACTAGTGTGAAGGTAAACTTGGACTTTTGGTTGGCCCGCCTTCGAGCGCATTGTGTGAACCGATTGCCCACTCATTCTCAACCCTTATATTACTTACTTGGTATCTCAATCATTTCCATTGACGTTTGATACTAACCAATTTACATATGCTTTTGCAATGGACCCTTTGGATGCAAGGTGTTTGGATACGTTGGGACTTCTCACCGACACTCCCGATGCACCGTATATAGTTCCTCCCGGAACGATTACCTCGTGCGATATGTTCAGAGGGCTCCACAAACCGCAACACTAGAAGAGCACCCACAATCGAACGTGCACAAGAAAATTCACGAAGTGCATGGCCACTTGGATTCCATCGAAACAAACCTCGTGGAGATTCTTTCCTACCTTCTCCCAGGCTCATCTCGATGCGGCCAAGGCCACGACCATCTCTAGATCAGAGAGTATTCATTTTCCCTCTTTTTTTCTTTAAATTTGAATTACATTTTGAGACAAAATGGATTATGTGAGGGGGAGGATAACATGTTGAATTTCACCGTACTTGTTGGGTGTTTGAACTTGAGTTATTTTTATTTTAATATGTTGGAATTGTTTGTTACCTATTCTTTAGTTTACTTGATTGTTTTAATTTTTTCGATGAATTTTTTATCTTGTTTTGAATTGAACATTGGATGCATGATGATTAGTTGGCACAACTAGTGAATTTTTCATAAAAGTTTTGACATCCCATGGTTTATTGGTTGAATTGATACTAGACTTGATACATTGAGTTTATTCTTGTTAGCCTTGAGCCTAATGAGCATACCCTTTTCAATCTTTCTCTTTGTTTCTTTTTGTGTGCCAAACTAGTTTTAGCATTCTGGAACTTGTGATGTAATGTTTGTCGGGACTACATGTATGATTTTGATGTTTTTAGTATGAAAGAGGCATCAAGATTAAACATTTTCTCTTCCCAAAAATGAACAACCTGCCTTTGTTTATTGTTTTCCCTTAGAAAGCCAATTTTAAGCCTTATAACCTTTCTTTGTTTTACCACTTTAATAAGTTGAAACCTTTTTTATTTTTACCCTCCCTTGTCACCAATTTTCAAGTAAAGGTAAGGTTGTTCCTTCAGAAAAAAAATATAAAAAAAAGGAGAAGCAGTGTTAAAAAAAAAAAGCAGAAATCATTGTTCGAAAAGTGCAGTTTGGTTCGAACAGTGCATAAAAATACTATACAGATTTGAACAATAAAGAAAATCCAGTTTTGGTTTGTAATGTGCAGGAAAAAAAATACATTGCAATAGAGAAAAAATATTTGAATAAGCTGTTCAAAAAAAAAAAAAAAAGTACGAAAGAAAAAATAGAAGGAAAAAATAGAGTTTGTTGTTTCTATTCGCTTGCTTCCTTTAGAATAAATTTTGGAATGATCTTCTTTTTATTCTGAAACTTAAACTCGATTTTTTGCCTTTATCCAACTCATACCTTAGCCACGTTACAACTAGGTTTAAAGACCTCTTGACTTTTGCATCATATTCATTTTTAAGTAGTGAAGATTGGATTTATTTATAAGCTTATGGTAATGCTTTAACTTGTTTTGGCTCGATCGTTTCTCTTTCCTTAAATACTTTGAGCGGAATGAATGAATCTTTTGTGAGGGTATTGAGTTTTGCATCATGAGAGTAGTGAGTTATTGGAATGTTTTGTTTTGCGTAAACTTATTTCCTAACTTTTCTACTTGCTTGATTGTTTTCTAGTTTCAAATAATTGTTTGATTTTGGTTCTTGGGATGATTAGAGTATGATGTAAATTGGAGAATGACAACTTATGATTTATCATGTTGATTGAGAAATGCTTGAGGACAAGCATTGAATAAGTGGGGGGAAATTTAACTAGTGTTATATTTTGTGTTTAAATACTCCTTCATTTTCTATTATTATTGCTAATTTGGCATTTTTACATTATTTTTGTGCAGAACAATGACTTCTGGAAAATGTGCTTAAAAGACGAAGTTGTGCATTTTTTTATTTTTCCAGAATCATGGACGACCTATTGGGCATGAAACTGGGCATGAAAGCGTTAACGTGGAATCCAGTCAACATCTTCTAAAAGGTCTAGTCAACATTTTGGTGGAAGCAAAATACTCAGCCGCAAATTAAAACTTTTGGATTTATCTTTATTTTTAGGATTTAATTTCAAGAATTATCTTTTAGGATTTTTAATGTAATTTTATAGTTTTTCAGACGCTATAAATACCCCATCGGGATAAGCCTGAAATCAATCATCAACCATCTCTCATCTCTTGAATCCTTTTGTTTCTTCCTTAGTTTTATAAAGTTATTTATTTTTTACTTTCGCTCTTTTTCTTTATTTTTCATTAAAGTTTTATTTTTAATGTTAAGTGTGACTTTTTTCATGCTTACTTAATTTTCTTTCAAGCCGATGGCTAAAGCGATGAATCGATTCCAACGTGAGAATTGAAAAACACTTAAACAACTTCATATATCTTTCTTAGTTTCTTTGAGTTTATTTTCAAAATCAAAATGATTTCAAAACCAAACATTGACGTTGGTCAGGATGTTGTTATGGTCAAAATTGTTTGCTAAGGGAACTGACATCGAAAAACAACATAATCTGAGTCGGTCTTTTACGAACTTAAACATTTGTTTATCTACAACATTATTGTTGATTAGGTCAATTTTCCAAAATCGATATCAAAGGTTTCACTTGGGTATTCGGTATACAAATCATAGTCACAAGGATTGGTTCTTGTAGACAAGTAACCAAAGTGAATCCCGGAGTTAAAAACCTTTTTTGATAATCTGAGGAAACTGAGTCAAAGCAAAAGCCTAAGTATGACTTATATCATATTGAATCTATTTCTTTTTAATCTATTTATAATATCTTATTTTCTTACTTTTATTTTATTTAACTCTTTTCATCCACAAATCCTCGCCTTAAATATTTATTCAACTCACTTCTTGGCTCAGAGATTAAACAAGTATAAATCTCGAAGTTTCCTTAGTTCCTATTTGATCGACCCTTCTCTTTTATCACCTTAAATCTATTTTGGCGCGAAAATGACACATGTCACTTGTTTTATGTTTAATCTTTGGGTTTGAATATTTATGCACAAAAGTTTTTGTTGCGGTCTCTGTCACTAGATGGTGCAATGACAATTCAGATTGATCAACTTTCGTCAACGGAAGTCACATTAGTTTCAATAGAAGTTGGATTTCTTATCTCTGTATTAGTGTTATTATTGTCACCGGTAGGTATAGTTTATAATTCTAGTGTAGTTCATTGGTTAAACATGAGAATTTAGTTTTGTGAAATATGCATGCTCTTTAATGCACCAAAAATCATTACACTTCATTCTTGTTAACACATTTATCATGGCTGAAGTTGCACCAACAATTATTTAACTCTATTACGATCCATTTTAGTATTTTATTATTTTGAGTTATTTGCTTCGATATCATAACTAGCAATTAGTTTTATTTTACAGTTAATTTCCATTCACATTTATATCTCACGATTTTCTTTATTTTACAACTTTTTTTACTCTGACAAATATAAATATTAGTCTTCCTTTCCTCGTGGGATCGATATCCGAAAGCTTATTATTGTCTACTATACTTGTATCGATAAATGCTCACTTGCCACAATGATGATATTTTTTTTACCCGATTATCCTCATTTCAAATAATACTTTTACCGATTATCCTCTTTTCAAATATTACCATATATAATAGTAGTATTTCTTTTAAACAGTTTATATATATACGGAAGGGTGGACAGATATATTGTTGGGTTGAACTACAGTTAAAGGTATGTGTCTAAAGCACACCATCGAAAGTTGACTTATAGTCTCTATCGATGGTGTGGGCAAGTCTCTTTTTGTAACCTAATGTTTTATTTTTAATAATAATAATTTTTTTTTTTCTTTAGGAAAAGTGAGGGTCGAATGTATACATCTATTATGCTTTATAAATGTGACTTAAAGGGTCATATTACGATATGAGAACTAATTTATTTTTTAGTAGATAATCTGAATAAAATTATTTATTTTTGGAAGCATACTTTTGCAAGTAAAAAACCCTTTCTCAAAATTCAATTAAAAATGATTATATAATGCTTTTTTTAAAAAAAAAATCATATAACGTAGTAGGAAAATTATTTTTTATTTAGGGTGAATGTTACAATCTTTTATGAAAGACGTTTAAAAGATTTGATGATTTCTAGAATGCGTCTAGAAGATCTAATGACTTCTTCACGCTCCATGCATGCCTACAAAATGCATCTTTTCAAAAGACATTAAATCGTCGTGTCTTATAAGTGTTTTATAAAAGTCGACGTATCTGTTAGACACTTAGACATCTTCTATGGGGTATTGTGCTCACTCTAAATATGAAAATAATTTTTTACATCCAATAAAAAAAATTCTTTTTCCAAATCATTATTTAAACAATTTTACCTAAAATTCAAAAAGATTCACACCATCAAAAGAGACTCAATCCAAATCCTCAACACTTCATTGTAGTGCACCAATAGAAACAAATAGTACTCGTAAGACTCATTGGGCATGATCAGCCATAGTTGCCACCGGGCCATAAACGAGATAAATGTTTAATTGTTTGCCTATACGCTATAAAATAATAAATGGATTGAGGCCCAAATTTAGGATATGCCTGAAGGCTGAAACAAATTTAGAATAGGCCGTTTTGTTCGTCTTCTCTGTGAATCAACTCCACCATTTTTGGTCAAACCGCTCGGAAAAATAAGCTTCTGAGACAAATAACATAAAATTAAAGGATGATCGGTTACCTGCGAAGATGTCCAAGTTTAACCATCCATTCGAAGTTCTTTTGTAGAAGCAACGTCGTCTTCATCGAACGATTTTTACATGAAGGTCCGGACAACGTAGAAGAGCTTCTCGACAGACACGGGGTTAAGAAGGAGAAATCCCTAGATGACGAGGAAGAAGAGTTGCTGAATCGACAGCGTCTCTCCAGTACTCAACGAGAGGCGCTGGCTCTTTACCGCGACATACTTCGAGCCTCCCGACTCTTCATGTGGACCGATTCGCGGGGCGTTCTCTGGAGGGACATATTGAGAGATAACGCTAGGAAAGAGTTCGAAGAAGCTCGGTTCGAGAAGGATCCGGAAGTTTTTACCCGATTGCTTATCTGTGGGCGAGATGCGGTTGAATCTGCCTTGGAGAAGCTAGCCGAGAAGCAGAGACTGCACATTCAGAAGGAGAGTGGAGATGGACGGTAACGATTGATTCATTGTCAGATTTTGATTATACTTTAAAGCAAATATATATAATATAATATATTGTAAGTTAAATGTTGTGTCTTGGTTTTATAATGAATCATTGTATGCATTAGCCTTGCTCGATTATGTATTATTCATATGAATTTGGGCCTCCATATCCAGAATTGAAGCGTTTAGTATCAGCATTGAACAATGAGTTTATTCACAAATCACAACCGCAGATGGGAAATATTGTTTAGCTTGCAACTAAAGAAAGCCCCTTTCGAGTTAGTTGTTCATCTGTCTTGAGTTCCTCTTTTCATCATGGCTACGAATTCCTCATAATTGATCCTCCCATCCTGTCCATCAAAATGATCTGAACCAATGAAACCAGCAGAAAGATAGACAACTTGTTTTGTTTAAATAAAAAGCAGAGAAACTAAAACCTTATCAGTATCAACATCCTCAATGACTTCATCTATGGTAGCCTCGTCTCCCATTCCATACTGCGTCATAGCTTGTCTTAGTTCATCTCTTGTGATATACTGAAAGAAAACATCAGTTAGTCAATGAATCAATAATGTTCAAAACTGACTAGGCAGTAGTGCAATATACTAACCCACTGTTATCCTTGTCAAAGAACTTAAAAGCCTCGACTATGTTTTCTTCCCTCTCAAGCCTATGTCGATGCATTGTTGCAGTTATGAATTCTAGGTAATCAATGGTTCCACTGTTGTCCACATCAGCCTAACAGGACAAGGTTTAGGCATTCAGAAGTTGCAGCTTGTTTGTTTTATTATTATGTAAATGATTTCTATATATTTTATATTATCGGGATAGAATCTTACAGCGTCCATAAGCTGCTTTATTTCTGGTTCAGTTAACTTTGATCCCAATCGAGCTAATCCATTTCTGAGTTCTTCTAGTGTTATTGTACCACTTTCATCAGTGTCGATGTTTTTGAACATCTGTTTCAAGCCCTTGATCTCTTCTTCTGATGATAGGTTTTCAGCTATCACCTTCCAGAAATCAAATTTACAGATGAAGATATTAGCTGTTGGGAAGATAAAAGAAATTTTGTGCTTTTGTGGACGACTAAAATTGTCTAACATGAAAAACCAGAGGCATAGGTCATACCTTTAAGGCAAGTTTCTTGAGCTTGTTCATTACTCTGAACTGCTTCAACCTACTAAGAACAGCACTATCGATTGGTTTGTCGGATGCATCCCCGCCCTCTTTCATCCACGGATGTTCTGGTTTAAATACACAAAATGGAAACATTTGAAATCTTCCCTTTTCAACTTGAAGGGCTGTGTCTAATAAGATCTCCAGAAACTGAATCTTTTACCTAGGGCTTCAGCAGCTGTAATCCGTTGCTTAGGGTCCCTGGCTAGCATCTTCCTGATGAGGTCCTTTGCGCCTTCAGATATAGATGACCATGGTTGGCTTTTTAAGTCAAGATTACCTTCTAAAACTGCTTTGAAGATTTCTTTCTCAGTCTCTGCACATTCAAGAGGTGTCGGGACTTTTATGAAGAATCATCTAAATCTTTATAGCTATGTACATAATATTTGTCCTCAATTTCCAGGTACATACCTCCGTAAAATGGAGGCACTCCGCTAAGAAGAATGTATAAAATGACACCAGCGCTCCACACGTCAATCTCCTTGCCATATCTCCGGTTTAAAACCTCTGGTGCAACGTAATAAGCACTCCCAACAAGGTCCCTATACATTCTGCCTGAAATAAATTTGGAAATTGAAGGCGTAAATCCTACTCTATAATCCTAATTTCCCGGTGGACTAGTGATTGATCACTACTTTCATTCATTAACATCTTGTCTTTTGGACGTATATATAAGAGGGTTAGTCATCAATCACTATGCTCACGTTTAGAGGTAGGTATACGGGTTATCTGCCCGTTTAGTACGTGGGTTTTGATGGTGCAAGCTTAAACGGAACGGTTTAAAAAATTCGTAATCATAAACGGTTTTGAATTTTAAGACCCGCGGTCCGTCCGTTTAACCCGCGGGTTAAACAGGCTTGCTCGCGACCCGTTAAATAAAAATAATTTTAAATGTTTTAAATGCAATAAAAAATAATGTTCTAACTTGCTACACCTTTAAAAATGATCTAGTAACTTGAAAAGGAAGGTAGCATCGTCAAAATAATAAATAATATTTAAATTTTATTTTAAATAGCCGAAAATGATTATAAAATAATATTTTTTTAATTTTTTAATCATTAATATATATATATATAACGATATAATTACTTAAACTCAAATTAAAAAATAATAATATTAACTTATATCACCAAATTGAAAAACAAATAAAACAATAACCACATTATACTTTTATAAAATTCGATTATTCAAGGTTATAATATGAAGACACAGAAGTGTCTGCAAGCAGAAATTCAAACAGAAAAATTCAACAAAGTCAAACATTATACAAATCTAACAATTTTTCTTTTGTAAAAGCCTTTAAAAGTTGAAAATTATGTTTTCAATTTTTTCTTTTACTTTTCTTTCTTATTTTTAATCTAAATACTACGTGTCATGTGATATATTATTAGAATATCACGTGACTTTTTATAATTAAAGAACGAAATGAATAACATATTTCATGAAAAAAATAAAGGTCAAAATTAAATTAAAAAATCTTTAAATACCAAAGTGATAATGATGTAAATTTTATAAGACTAAAATACTATATAAATCTTTTAACTTTTATTTTTTAAAATGAAGAATAATTTGATACATTGTAAATGAAAAAAAAATATTAAGCAACGAGAGAATTATGACAAATGCCCTAATAAATGTAAAAACTACAATGGTTACAAGTAACCTCATATTTATAAGTAATTTATTTTCTTTTTCTATAAAATTCTTTAAGTTTATTTTCTCTAAAATTTTATAAATTTTAAATTAAGTGGGTCATTGCGGGTTTCGCAGGCTACCCGCGGTTATACCCATTAAACCCTCGGGTTTAACGGTCCGGGCTAAAAAGCCCACAATTTAAACGAACTTCAGTTTTTTATGTATAAAACTCGCACGAACCGTGGATTAAACTCGTAGCCCGCAGGCCTTATCCCATATACCCACCTCTGTACCCACCTCTACTCACGTTCTTCATTTCATGTTAACATTTTCTGTTATGGTCCCATCGTTTTTCTTACCCACCAGTAGATGAAGTTTTTTTTTTTTTTTTTTGATGAACCGTATATGAAGTTGCTGCTCACAAAAAGTAACATTTTCTTGATTGACCGCTTCCAGTCTAATTCTTTTTTTCCCCTTCTTTTGGCTATATATATATATATATATATATGAAATTGTAATTACTGTTAACCCTTTAGATAACATGGCCTAATAAAAATGTCCCACATGATAAAATATCTTTTATTTTGTTGAAAATCTATAAATAAAAATATTAGAAATTTCAGAAAATCTATTTTTTATTATTTAAAAAATTAAAAATTAAAATTTTATGAATTATATATTTTTAAATTTATTTTTGAGTTAATTGTACAAGAGGTCCCTAAATTACGATCTCATTCTAAATTGGTTTCTAAATTTTAGAATATTATATACTAGTCCTTAGATTATCAATATCATTCCATTTTTATTTTTTTGTTAATATGTTAATTCTATTAGTTTTTAAAGGTCATGGAAGTTGAACCCCTGACCTAAAAAATTTAATCTAGTTTGAAGATCCTAAAAATTAAATTCATTACTTTCTGGAAAAAAATATTTTTGAAGGTCCCCATAAATTTTAGAAGGTCACATTTTAAATTCTCATGACCTTAAAAAATAGATTAATTTTTTGTCAGTGAAATGAATAGAATGATCAAAATGGAATGATATTGATAGTTTGATAACTGATATAGAATGGTTTAAAGGTTATGGATAAATTTAGAATGGGATCATAGTTTAAGAATTGTTATAGAATATTTTAAAGTTTATGGCTAATTTAGATGAGATTTATAGTTTGGGGACATTTTGTGTAACTATCTCTTTATATTTTTATCATTTAATAATATTTTATAAATTTTTAAAAACTTATTGATGGTTAAATTTTTTAGAGATTTTTTTAACATTCTCTTATTCATTTTTTTTTATAAAAAAACCATGTTATATTTTGTTATCATATTATATAATGTTTTACGATCATGTCATATCATTTGATATTTATGCAACAGTATTTTCTGATCATGATATATCATCTTGCGGACGGGGGTAAATAAGCAGTCAACTTTTTTTGCTTGTATTAAACTGAATAAGAAGCAAAGTTATCCATCTCCCTAGAGCATGATCGGAACAGAAATAGAACTAACCTTCCTCAATGAAGACAGAGAGTCCGAAATCCGTGGCCTTTATGGGAGAATTCTCATCCTTGCTAACCAGCAAGAAATTTTCAGGCTTCAAGTCCCTATGCATAACCCCCATAAAATGACATGCATGCACCACATTCACAATCTGCCTGAAAACACAAGCCGCTTGACGTTCCGAATAACTCCCTTTAGCTATGATCCGATCGAAAAGCTCCCCACCCGAACACAGTTCCATCACCAAATGCACATTCTTCCTATCTTCGTAAGCACCTTTAAATTCCACGATATTTGGTTGGCCCGTCAGGTGCTGCAGTATCGAAACCTCTCGTCTAACATCCGCCCTGTCCTTTTCAGTGGTTAGTTTACTAGTCGAAATAGACTTGCAGGCGTATTTTCGACCCGTCGCCTTCTCGGTGCAGAGATAAGTGATGCCAAATTGACCTCTCCCCAACTCTTTGTCGAGATCGTAATCGGTGGTGACATCGACGTATGGTTTCTGAAAAATGGTCCCAATGTGGGATGATGGAGTTTTGGGCAATGGAGGAGAAGACTCGGTTGAGGAAGCGATTGGGATGTCATAAGAGCGGGTTCTTTTCAAGCAGAATTCGAGAGACTGGCAGAGTCCCATGGATGACTGTGTTCAAGTTTGACAAGTTTGGATTGTTATGATTTGTTGCAGGGGAGACTATATTTGTTATTTTTGTTCTTATATAAGAATAGTTAGGTTACACGTGTGTTGTTGCTTTACTAGGCTAGGTGCTTTGCTTTGGCGTCTTGGATTGTCTCGAGTATCATTCTTCACCTTTTTGTTTGCATTATATCTTTGCTGTGACTTGCTTGAGAGGGAATAATAAAGAAAGAAAAAAACTAATGTAATTTTTGAATTGAAAAAATATTATCATTTTGATTAACTTGTTGATCGTTAAGATATTCTTAATGATATGGTGGCTTATAGTGTTAATGTGATGATTCATACTTTCATAATGTTAACATGACGATTCATGATATTGATGTGATGATCTACGATATGAAATAATAATTTACATTGAATAATGATGTAACATATGAACTTAATTGATTCTTTGAGACATTTCAAAGGTTTAAGTGACTTTTTATAAAGTTGGAAGGTTTATTTAAAGTTTAAGAAAAAATTAAAAATATATTTAAATATAAAAATTTAAAATATGAAAATATGAAAAATACTAATAACTCTGTCAAAAATTTAAAAAATAAAAAATTATAAAATGAATAAATTATAAAAAAATTAAAAAATTTAGCATTTTCATAAAAAAGTATCTAATTATCATTTATTAGTATGAATCTACTACTATTTATTGATTATATTTTTAATTAAAATATAATAGTAACTTTTATGTTTTTAATTTTTAAGCATTCCTTAAACGAAAAGTTATAAGAATATGAATTTCAAAATTTAGAAACAATATGAGTATGTTTGTATAAGTTAGCTTATTATATTGTGTAGATAATTATTTAAAAATTTAGAAATTTAATGAGTGCGTTTAGAAGCTTGTTATATTATGTGTGAGATAATTCAAAGTTGGTGTGCAAGTTAGAGAAACTCTTATCTAGGTTGAGACGTGCTCTCAGAAACTAGTATTCGAAGCTTAAAGAATACTTGAAAGAGACCGGTTTAAAAAGCTCATACTTCACTGTTTGTAAGAAACAATAATGGTCTACGAAGTTACCTGCTTGTATATTTAGATGTAGATCTAAAAATTTAGAAACGAATACCTAAAATTTTTTAAAAAGTTTTTAAAAATAATAAGTTCGTAATTTTTTTTCTTTTTTCCTTGACACCTTAAACTAAACTATTTTTTCAAAATAATAAGAATGCACTAGACCCCTATAGGAGCTTAGTGCATCCGTCCTTGTAATATAGTAACAAATTTCCGTCTCTAATATAATAACAAATGATTTAGATGAAGAGATAACAAAGGTTGTAACCTTGTTAAATTCAAAATTCTCTTTGAAGGAGAACTGAATCATTTTCTCGACAATTAAGTGAAGAAATATGAAGATATTTTAGTCTTCAGCCTTTATCAGGGATTTATATTGTGGTTGCAATCATATTTTTTATTGCATTATGTTTAACACGATTGTGGACATAACATGTTGCGGTGATTGCAAATGGATCCAGCCAAACTTATGCCTACACCAACAGTTGCATCTTTAAAGCTGATGGATTTCAATTTCTAGATGCTGGAGAATATTGTAGCATTATGGGTGCGTTGTTGTATATTTGCCACACTAGATCGAACATTGGTTTTGGTGTGAAAAGGTAGTAGAATTCACGTATGCTTCGTGTGAAACTCATACTGTTCTGTTAAAAAGAACATTGAGGCTCTGTTTTGAAAACCGAACCGGACCGGCCGGTTCAATCGGGAACTGTTGTCTAATATGGTTCAATCTAAACCGGTTGAACCGCTACTAGTGAACCGGCCAGAACCGCTGAACCGTTTAAACCAGACCGGCTGAAAACCGGAAAAAACCGGAAATTTTGTTTTTTTAAAAAAAAAAATTAAACCAAAAGTCGTTTGTTAAACGAGCCAAGTCGAACTCGAGTATTGTTGAGCTCGACTCGAACTTGAAAACTTTAAAAGTAAGCTCAACTCCACTCAAACTCACAAGTTAAAAATTATCAAGTTCAACTCGAACTCGAAATATAATATTAAAACTTGAACTCAAAAAGGCTTGAACTAAAAAAAAATTAGAAGCTCAATTGAAGCTTAAAATTCGAGCTTGATTGAAGTGAAAGAATAGTTCACTCAATGCTCACCAAAAGGCTCCATGATTTTGAATGCCAAATTACCTCTATTATTTATAGAAGTTAGTTGTGATGTTCTTCTATGTTTCTTAGCAATGTGAGATTGTTTTGTTCTCATACTTTTACTCTTTAGACTTTTGAGATGCTCTTCTATGTTTCTTAGCCATGTAGGATTGTTTTAAAAAAAAATAAACCAAACAATATCATTTTGTTATGATTTTTTTAGCCCCAAATTTATTTTTTAATTATAGTCATATAATTATATTTATTATTTAATATGTTTTACCTTAAATATTATGTTGTAGTTAATTTGAATCATTTTGTTTCACTTGATTTTATAGTTTTTAATTTATATATGTTATGACTTGCTTTGATATGACTTGTGATATAAAAAATTATTTTTTATTAAATATTTTTGGTATTTTATTTAATTTTTTAAATAATTATGACGTCGTCCGGTTCTTTCGACCGGTCGGACCGATTCGACCGGTTGAACAAGTGAACCGATAACATGGCCGGTTCGCTAACCGGTCCGGTTCTGAAAACCATGCATTGAGGTATTTTACTTTATAAAAACCATGGTGGTATTTAAGAGGAATCCTGAACATTCATGGTTTAGTGTTTACCTCATCCGAGCAACATCCTAGTTTGGTAACCTTTGTCGATACAAACTGAGGAAGCAACATTGATGATAAAAGATCCGTCTCAGCCTGTGGCGGATCTATATTTTTTTCACTCTAAAAATTAATTTTTCTTTGAATAATTGTTTATTTTATTGATTATATTTACCTTAAAATTTTAATTTTATATCAATTTTATATAAAAAAAATTTATATTGTTCATATATATTATGTTCACCTTTAATTTTTTTTTAAATCCATTCTTGACTCAAGTTTTAGGCCACCTTTCATGGCTTCGAAATCTTGGCAACCGTTGTGTTATAAAGTTTGCATGATTTTCTGCCGGATGGATATCAGTTTACGAGTGAACTTAACACATGGAAAGCACCATTGCGCCCTAGAATTAGAGTCCAGCTGTCTTACCTACCAAGGAATAAGTGGCAGCTGCGAATGAAATATATACGACTGAATCAAGACAGAACAGGGGTACACAGATCCCTGATCATCCCACGCCATCAGATGCGAACTCTAAGATTATGTTCCCATGCTCCACAGCACAAGCACCACAAGGTTAGTGCCTAAACCTTGAGAAAATAAATTATTTACAAAGATAGAATAGACACGTTAGGATATCATATATGTTGTATTTATAAAAAAGGAATGGTTTGAATTTCTATTTTCTTATAATTAGGACCGCAAATGAAACGAGATATATCGTGAGCTATTCAAACTCAGTTCGATCAAAGTTTGATAAATATTCTACTCGAATGAACTCGATTTGAGTTTGAACTCGATTCGAGTTTGAACTCGACTCGAGTTCTTAATGAGCCAAAACAAAGTACTTGATTCTTGGCTCGAAAAGATCTCGAATAACTCAAATATATATATATATATTGAAATTTTATTTTTAAAAAAAATTAAAATTATTAATAATATTAACATTTAAGTGTTGATTGTTTTTAAAATGTAGTATAACATTTATATGTTGATTTTTAAAAAAATGCAATATAAGATTTTTTTTATTTCAAGTTTTTTTTAGTTTCAATTCATGGTTTCGAGTGTGAGTCGAACTTAAAAATTTTAGGCTCTCAAACTTTCTGTTGCTTTATTTTAAAATTTTCGAACTAAATCAAACTTCACAATACTCGAACTCAACTCGACTCAATAAATTTAACCTAGTTACAATTGGGAAGAAGGTGTACGGTTGCAAAAGAAAACAACAAGTTCTAAGGACTAATTATACGTGCACCGTGAATTTTTTTGAGTACAAGTAATTATTGCTTTCTCGTTAATATATTAAGTATATGTTTCCTGTTGCTCATCACTGTTTAGTTACTTCTTTTAGGTCATAGATTTTAGATCTAATGGGACCTTTCTCTTTTCTTCCTTTATTGTTATTCTTTTTTCTCCTCTTAATATGATTATAATTAGATTTAAAATTTGTCAAAAATATATTACATTCCGATAATTTTATTTTCAAAGATAATCGTATATCTCATAAATCAAGCGGACACAAAAATAAGTAAATTTAATGAATTTGAAAAAATTCTTTCTGCGAATAAATAAGGTAATTTATTTTGACTAGGTTCAAAAGTCAAATTACTCTAAATTGTTATCAAAATTATTGCTATCTTTCAATTACTTCCTCAAAATTTTAAAGATAATTTACACTTTTTTTCTTAATATTATTCGATTGACACATTAAACATTTTATAATTTAATAACCAAAGCCAACAAAAGTTGAAAGTTTAATGATGATTTTTTTTAAATTAAGGATAAACTATATGAATGATCATTAAAGTTTGAGTAAATATTTATTTTTTATTGAACTTTCAAAAGTTACAAATTAATTACTAACGTCATCGATTTGTAATAAAATTATAACTTGATGTTAACCACCGTTAGCTTGGGTGACAAAAAGCTGAGCTGGACCGTTAGATGTTTACATGACCCGTTAACCAGTCCCTAATAAGTTAACCGGACCTGACCGGCCGGTTCAACCGGGAACCGTTGCTTAGTCCGGTTCAATCCACACCGGTTGAACTGCTACTAGTTAACCGGCCAGAACCGTTGAACTGTTCGAACCGGACCGGCTAAAAACCAGAAAAAACTGGGAAAAAAACCCGCCAATTTTGTTTTTTTTTAAAAAAAAAATTAAACCAAACGACGTCGTTTATTAAACGATCCAAGTCGAACTCGAGTATTGCTGAGCTCGACTCGAACTTGAAAACTTTAAAAGTAAGCTCAACTCGACTCAAACTCACGAGCTAAAAATTATCAAGTTCAACTCAAACTCGAAATATAATATTGAAACTTGAACTCAAAAAAAATTAGAAACTCGATTAAAGCCTAAAATTCGAGATTGATTGAAGTGAAAGAATAGTTCACTCAATGCTCGCCAAAAGGTTCCATGATTTTGAATGTCAAATTACTTCTATTATTTATAGAAGTTAGTTGTGATGCTTTTCTATGTTTCTTAGTCATGTGAGATTGTTTTGTTCTCATATTTTTACTCTTTAGATTTTTGGGATGTTCTTCTATGTTTCTTAGCCATGTGAGATTGTTTTTTTTAAAAAAAATTAAACCAAACAAATATCATTTTGTTATGAATTTTTTAGCCCCAAATTTATTTTTTAATTATAGTTATATAATTATATTTATTATTTAATATGTTTTACCTTAAATATTATGTTGTAGTTAATTTGAATCATTTTGTTTCACTTGATTTTATGGTTTTTAACTTATATATGTTATGACTTGCTTTGAATATGACTTGTGATATAAAAATTATTTTTTTATTAAATATTTTTGGTATTTTTATTTAATTTTTTAAATAATTATGACGTCGTCCGGTTCTTTCGACCGATCGGACCGGTTGAACCACTGAACCGATAGCATAACCGGTTCGTTAACCGATCTGGTTCTGAAAACCATGCTTCTTTTTCACATCTCACTCTTCACCCTCTTTCTCCTTCTGCATTCTTCATGACTGCATTCATCTTTCATCTTAGTTTCAGATCCAAAAATATATCATCATTTTTCTAGTTTACCCATAAATTAAAGAGGCGGGAAAGGTATGAGAAGAAAGAAGCTTGGGTTCGAAGGAAAATTATTAAATTAATTAGCTCATTTCCCTTATAAACAGTCTCCAAATCCGTTGGGACTTCATTATGCAGAATGGCATCTTCCTTGGGTGGGAAATACTCGACATCCATTTTTGAAACCTTTCAACAGAGTAGTAAATTGTACTAAGCACCTTTGTGCAAATGAAATTCAAAGCCATATACCATTTGCCTCAAAGAGAGAACAATGGATGAAGAATGATATTATTACCAACTGAAATAGGAAGTCATGAAATACTCCTTGGAAGAGAGAGGCTTTCTGCACAATATGGAGGAAGAGATGTTACGCAATGCTCGATCGAATGGCTTTTGTTAAACTATTTAAGGTCTCTTGCTGCTTCAATCCTTATGTTTTGTATCTTAAGCATAAGTGTGATAACATTTCACTACAACAAAATAGAGTTTTAGCGGCGTTTTTTTAGTCTTATATCGGTATTTTTAAACGCCCCAAGAAGCACCTGCCATACCAGTGCCCAGGGTTTTAAAAAACGGTCCGCGACCGCGATTTCGGCCGCGGTATAGCGGTTTCGCCGCCGTCCGAGTTACCCGCGACTGCCGCAATCACGGTAAATTTGAAATAACCAAAAACGCGATAGCGACCGCGATTTGAAACTCTGCCAGCGCCGCTAACGTTAGTGGCATTTGTGAAATAAAAATGCCGCAAAAAGTAGAGATCAATAGCGGCGTTTTTGGAACAAACGCCGCAAAATGTCAAACCTATAGCGGCATTTTTGGAACAAGCACAACAAAAGGTTAGATATATAGCGGCGTTTTTAGATACAAAAGCCGCAAAAGGTCAGATCTATAACGGCGTTTTTGGACACAAACGCCGCAAAATGTCAGATATATAGCGGTGTTTTTGGATACAAACGCCGCTAATTACCATTCTTTAGCTAAGATTAATTAATATTTTGCATATTTCGTTTTTGCTATACATCACCTAAATTTAATATCATTTTATATAAATAATAACAACCATAAATTTTAAAAACAAAATAAATTAAAATTTATAAACATTAAAATTAAATGTAATGTAGCTTTGATATTCATTACTTCGAAAATATTGAGTTCAAGTCCACATATAGAAAGAAAAATAAATTAGTATGCATATAATATAAGCTACAAATGCCATTTGGCTGGATTCCTGACCTAAAAGCCATTCCAAATTTTCTTGGAGATTCAACTTCTGTAACTCCTCCCATTTTTCTTTGTCTGCAACCATTTTCAAGGTTATTGGACATTTCTTAATGGAAAACATAAGCAAAGGATGATCTCTTACAACCTCCCTCTATCTACTGGCTAAGTCTTCCAACATTTTTGAAATTTCAGCGAATTCGGGTCTACGAGATAGGTCCCGTTGCCAGCATCCCTCCAGCAGCTCCGCAAAATTTGGGTGAGTATGCGTAGAAATAACAGGCCTTAAACCCTAAAATTCACACAAGGAAAGCTCTCTTTTGCTTCAAGTCTATTATGCTGGTATGAACTAGAAATCTTGTAAAGCCAATAAGCAAACTGAACTTTCCAAATACTTTATACATGTGAATCAAGCGATATATATATATAAGGATAGTGGATATACATGGATATGCATGCCACTAAAACAAACGAGTTCTGCTAAGCTCTATCTTTTAAAAGAATACCTTCTGGACTACGCCTACCGCTGTTTGTAAGGGTGTTAAATTCTCGTATGGAAGCTGGCATCAGTTACAAAAATTAAATTGATTTTTCCTAACCTAAACCATTAACTACTAGAAGAAAAGATAAACCAGAATAAACCTTAACATGAAAATCAAGTAACTTCAACAGAAAAAAGAGAGGAAAAGATAAAGAAAGAGTTGCTTTCTTTACAGCCAAAAACAATACCTTTCCAGTAAGCAATTCCCATAGAACAACTCCGAAACTGAAAACGTCAGCTTTGTGATCATATGGTTAGTGTTCAATCACCTTCCATGGACCAAGAGTATATAATATGTCAGATAGCTGCATGAAACTGCTTAGGCAAATAAAGTTAATCATTAATACAATCATGGTCTGGAATGTCATCAAAAGTGTCACCCTCATAAGTTCATAGGTGCTTGCTCAATGAAATAGTTATAGTTTAAAACAAAATTGAATAAGTTATGCAACTCCTATTTGTAGTACTGAATGAACTGTAATCAACTCCGAGTTTCAAGGTCTACTTATGCCATACTTGTAAACAAGAATAAATGCAAGAAACATAAGATCCACAACCTTTATCCAGGAAAAAAAGAAACAAAAAGAAATAAAAGATCATATTAAAACTGAAAAGAAATCTACAAAGTCATCAACCAAAACAAATCTATTTGCACCAATAAAAAATAACTCAATCAAACTTTTTTCCTAGTTCTACTCTACTTAGGTTCACTTTTTGTTAACGAGACCATCACCTCTTACAATCACAACTCATGCTCCGATAAAATGCATCATAACAATTGTTGACCTTCAATTTTCACCACAGCAAACAATCCCTTAAATGAAGCATATTTTCTTGGAAACGATGGCCAAGGATAAGGTTTAGGAAGAACTAGATGAAGTCAAAGTTGAGAATGAAAAGTTAAGGGCATAATCATAAGCAAAGTTGAATTATACGAGGACTTGAAGAAAATGCATAATGAGCTGGTAACCAATAAAGGATGTACATCCTTTATCTATGATTCATAAGTCCATTTAAGCAAGTGAAGCATAGAAAGACACAATTCAATTGCAATAACTATAGCAGTTAAAAATCAGCAAAAACCAAATCCAAACCAAACAAAATAGCATGGAATTTGACGCTTTAACCAGAACCAATAAACTACTTCATAGGACTTCAAAAATTAGAAAACCCATAGCACTAAACGTGCAAGATAAATCCAACACACAAAGTAATAAAAATTCACACTATCTCCAAATGCACTAGTGTAAAAACTTAACTTGTAAACCTCAATTCCACAAAAAGATAGATAATTTTTTCTTATGCTATACTAATTTGGTTAGTGTTAGAGAAGAACATTGATTTTTGAGACAAAAATGAAAATGACAGCGGGATTTTTTGGGTTTTCCTATTCGAAAGCCATTATTTTTCTCAAATACGTTAGCTTTCTTGGTTTTTCCCATTTTCAGAATACCTACATTTAGAAAAATGAAAAAAGTTCAGTAGTGAGAGAATGGATAAAACCGTGCAATCGTGTTATAGTTCGTCGGTGAGAGGCCCAATTTTATTGTCAGGAGAGACAGAAGACGACGTCGCTTGGAATCGTGAGAGGCCCAGTATACTACCATAGAAGAAGCTTTTAGGGAAGAATAGTTGAAATGATTTTAGGGATCGGGCAGGAGAAAAGGGTAGAGCATATATTGATCCTTTGGCATCGTTTTTAAAAAAATGCCACTATTGCATGTGTTTTTTCGGTGTTTTTTTATAACAAACGCCACTATAGTTGAAACTATAAAAACGCCACTAAAGTACTACTCTTTTGCGGTGTTTGTTGAAAAAATGCCACTATAGTCAAAACCTATTGCGTTGTTTTTTGAAAAAACGCTACTATAGTTGAAACATATTGTGGTATTTTTATACAAACGTCGCTAAAGTACTGCTCTCTTGCATCGTTTTGAATAAAAACGCCGCTAAAGTTACCATTTTATGGCATTTGGAACATAAACGCCGCTATATGTTTAAATTTAGTGGCGTTTGCTCTCAAAACGCCGTTGTAAAACAGTTTTGTTGTAGTGTTTGATCTCGTATGTTGGGTGACAATTGATTTTCGTGTCGCGAATTCTAAAAGGGCTCTAACTATATCCCTCTGTAGCATAAAAAAGAAGGTTCCTTGTCAAAAATAAACATCGTTGAATGGTTTGTCATGCTCAAATCAGCTCCTACAAAAGATTGAGCATTTATGCTTGATTCAAGATGTCATTCCTTTAAGCTAGTTTCTTTACCTTGAATTTATCATTCAGAATTATCTTGAAATAATGAACGTTTCTACAGTTGTTGGGTGTTATTTCTAGTTTTGTTTATTATGACACTTTTTTATGGTCCCTTTAGAACATATTTTATATATTTAGTTCTCCGTGTCATGGGAGTTTAATGATTAGTTCTAACAGCTTGAAAGTTGTAAGGTCAACTTACATGGTCTGACTTATTTAGTGATTTACCAGGTTAGTCATGTTCCCGATGAGGTAAGCTATTGGTCCCAAATTAAGGAACATGTAAAAGATATAAAACAACATCTCTCTTGGATTCTCAGCATGCAAGTCCCCACAATAGGTGTTAGACCATGAAGAAAAGAGTTATTAGCAATAATAGATTTACTGAGCTGGTAATGGTTTGTTAGAAGAATCTAATGGTTTGTTAGAAGAATCTAATGCGTTGTCATCAGAGTTGTTAGGGTTTGTTGCATGGTCATTCACATTTTATGAGTGTGTTATTAACTATATAAGGGTGTCATCCCTGTATATCTAAACATATGAATTTCCTTTGAGCCTTTGTTAATCTTTCATCTCCCTCATGCTCATATTCAGTAAACTCTAAAAGTATTTCAACATGGTATCAGTAAGGTTATGGATCTTCTTGTCACTTCCGTTTGTGCTAAATTCTTCTTCATCATGGTCAGTGTCATGTCCTCTAGTGGTGGTTCTACCGAATCTGGTAGATCTGCGGTGGTTCCTCAAAAGATCTTTACCAACAAGAAAATGAGCATCATGTTGGATGAGTTTAGCCACACAGAGTCATCGGTTGGAGAAGTTGTTCATTGAGTCAGTTCAACAACCGTTGCAAACGATGATCCTTGAGAATGGTGATACAGTGCAGAAGGACGACTATGAAGTCTGTATCGTTCAAGATAACACTCTCACATCTTGACTTCTATCCACTTTGAGTCCTCAACTCCTTCCTCAACTGGTTGGTGTCGAATCTACAACTGAAATCGGGGTCGAAGTCAACAAGTTCTTCTCCAATAAATCCACTACCACGATGATGAATCTCCATTACCACTTAAATCAAATGAAGAAAGGTGAACTAAGCATGCGCTCGTGCATCTCCTAGATAAAATAAATTAGTGATGCATTAGCTGCTTGTGGCAGTCCTATTTCTGATCAGGAGCAAATTATCACCATTCTAAGCGGTCTGCCTGTTGAATATCGAGCGTTTGACACTGTCATCACGATTAGTCGAGAACCCATAACCCTTGATGGTGTTATCTCCATTCTTCTTGATGATGAGTTACATCAGAAGAGTTTTTATCAATTCATTGGCTTGAGTATTGGTGCCAATGTTGCACAATCTTCTCTCACGGGTTCTTCCAGTTCTGCAACAATTTAGGTTTCCAACTCGAGAGGTGGTCAGTCTCAAGGGTATCAAGGACGACACAGGTGAGGTTGTACTTAGTTTCATGCCAGTAGTGTGGAAAGAATGGGCAGCTGGTTGATATGTGTCATTATCGATTTGACAAAACGTTCTTCGGGGCGTCTTCTGGAAGTGATGGAATGTGTCCAAGAGGTACGACATGTTGGAGAATGATTCAAAGTCATCCTTCTATTTTTAGTATCAATTGTTGTGTTTTTTATTGTTTTTCTAATTTTCTTGTTATTTACGTGCAATAGTGGTGCACTTTTTTGTTAGTTTGTTGTGTTGTTAAGCCTATATATAGGTTTATGTTTGTTTCATTCTAAGTATTGAATAAAGTAGTAAGTTATGTTATATAAAGTTCATTGTTTCTTCTTAGTTTTTCCAGTTTTATTTGGCAATAGTCTTTTGTGACTATTTTATTTTTCTACATTTTTTTGTATCAAAGCCAGGTTAATTTGTAGCTGGACGTGTAACAAATGGCGACTAACGACAATGTCGTGAATGTACCTCAAATATTGATTTCATATTTCAACGAAGAAAGCTATGAGTTTTGGAGCATCAAGATGAAGACCTTGTTCAAGTCTCAGTATATTTGGGACTTAGTTGAAAATGGCTATATCGAACCAGATGAAGAGACGAGATTGAGAGAAAATAAGAAGAATGACTCAAAGGCATTATTTTTTATCCATCAAACCGTTCATGAGACCATTTTTTGAAAATTGTTGCAACAAATACAACAAAAGAAGCTTGGGGAATCTTGTAAACAACATTTTCAAGGCTTCTTTGAGGGAATCTTGTAAAACTTCAATCATTTTGTCGAGATTTTGAAAACTTATAGATGAAAGGTGGAGAGTATGTGCATGATTTTTTTATCCAGAGTTACTGAAATTGTCAACAAAATGTGGCCTTATGGGGAATATATTAATGATCTAACGATTGTTGCAAAAAATTCTAAGGAGTCTCACTCCTAAGTTTGATCATGTAGTGGCTGCCATAGAAGAATCCAAAGACCTGGAGACATTCACATTTGATGAGTTGATGGGATCATTGCAGTCCCATGAGGTGAGGCTGAACATAACAAAAGAAAAGACCAAGGATAAGGCTTTTCATGTGGAATGGGAGTCATTATTCCAAAAAAATAAACAAAAATGGCGAGGTCAAGTTGGATCTCGTGGGCGAGGAGGTCGTGGCAGAGGATGAGGTCGAAGCGATGGATACCAAAATCAAACACAACAACGAGACAACAAAAGGTTTATCCAATGCTTTTATTGTAAAAAGTTTGGGCATGTGAAGGCATATTGCTAAAGAATATCAAAGCAGGAACAAGCATGTTATGTAGATCAAGGAGATGATGAGATCAAATTGTTCATGGCGTATTAAGAAAATGCAGTAAGCCATAGCAACATTTGGTTTCTAGACAGTGGGTGCTTGAATCATATGACTGGTGTGAAGTTATTGTTCAACAAGATTGATGAACCTTCAAACAAAAAATAACACTTGGAGACAACAAGAAATTTCAAGTGGAAGGGAAGGGAAGGGCAATGTAGCAGTCAAAAACAGTTCTGGTAATGTAAAACTTCTCTACGATGTTTATTTCATTCCAAGTCTGTCACAAAATCTGTTGAGTACAGGGCAATTCATGGCTACTAGATATTCTATCATGTTCGATGATGCCTCATGTGTGATCAAAGATAAAAAAAATTAGATAAAACTATAGTTTAAGTTCGCATGACATCAAACAAGTTATTCCCACTTGTTATTTCTGATGTTCAAAACTATGCACTTGCTATCAAAGAAACCAGAGAGACAAGATTATGGCATTTGAGGTATGGGAATTTAAATGTTAAAGGTTTGAAATTATTGTGTCAAAAGAAAATGGTTGATGGATTGCTTAAAATTGAGTCTTTAGATACATGTGAAGGGTGCATATATGGAAAAAAATGTAAAAAGCCATTTATTGTGGGGAAGTCTAGAAGGGTAATAAGGTGCCTTGAACTTGTACATGCTGATGTGGTTGGTCCTATGAAAACACAATCATTTAGTGGGAGTAGATATTTTTTATTATTTATAGATGATTGTAGCTGGATGAATTGGGTTTACTTCTTACAGTTCAAGTAAGAAACATTTGAAAAATTCAAAAGATTCAAGGCACTTGTGGAGAAGCAAACTGGAAGTTGCATCAAGGCTCTGCGTACAGATAGAGGTGGTGAGTTTGTATTGCATGAGTTTAATATTTTATATGAAGAACATCGCCTGAGAAGAGAGTTGACTGATCCATACACTCCAGAGTAGAACGGTGTTGTTGAACGGAATAATCGAACGGTTGTAGGAATGGCAAGAAGCATGTTGAAAGCTAAAGGACTTCCGAATCAATTATGGGCATAACCTGTTGCAACTACAGTCTACTTACTGAATTGTCACCATCAACGATTGTTCTCAATTAAACTCCATATGAGGCTTGGTACGAAAAAATACCTTGGGTAAGCCACTTAAAGGTGTTTGGTTGTGTTGCTTATACTTTAGTTAACTCACATAAACGCAACAAACTTGATGAAAAATCAACAAAATGCATTTTTGTTAATTATTTTTCTGAGTTCAAAGCTTGCAAGTTGTATTGTCCTATTGATGGCAAGATAATAATTAATAAAAATGTGATTTTCAATGAAATTACAAGTAAAGAAGTATCACCACAGATTGAAGTGTTACAACCCCCTTCTCCAAATTTGTCGTTCCCTCCAACTTCATCAAGGGTATCTTCAAATAGTAGCAGTTCCTCCGATGATGAGACTCCTCTAAAGAAATTCAAAACTTTGGCGGAGATTTATGCGTCTACCCAGGCCTTGTTTGTTGTTGATCCTAAAACTTTTTAAGAAGTAGCAGACAAAGAGGAATGGCAAGTTGCAATGAAAGAAGAAATTGCATCAATACAACGTAATAAGACATGGGAGCTTGTAGATCTTCCTAAAGACAAAAAAGTCGTTGGTGTCAAATAGGTCTTTAGAACCAAGTTTGACACAGATGGAAACATTCAAAAGCACAAAGCACGTCTAGTGGCGAAAGGATATTCACAAAAACCAGGTGTAGATTTTAATGATACTTTCTATTCGGTTGCACAGTTTGAAACCATCAAAATTGTTTTTGGTGTTGGTTGCACATTTAAAAAAGGTAGTGTATCAGTTCAATGTTAAGTTGGCTTTTCTGAATAGTGATTTACAAGAGGAGGTCTATGTTATTCAACTTGACGAATTCACGATCAAAGGTAAAGAAGAAAAAGTGTACAAACTATGAAAAACTCTCTATGAACTGAAACAAGCTTCGTGCGCATGGTACAACAAAATCGATGCATATTTTCTCAAAAATGGTTTTGATAGAAGCAAGTATGAGCCAATCTTTATTTTAAATAGCAAGGTACCCATGATTTTCTCAATATTTGCCTTTATGTTGATGATATAATTTACATGGGTTCCTCAAGCCTTATAAATGAATTCAAAGCTTGTATGAAAAAGGAATTTGAAATGACAAATCTTGGAGCATTGCAATTTTTTCTTAGACTTGAGGTGAAGTAGGTTGAAGATGGAATCTTTGTATCGTAAATGAAATATATTATTGATTTATTTAAAAAATTCAATATGACGGGGTACAAAACTGCAGCAACACCTATGAATTTGAATGAAAAGTTGAAGAATGATGATGGTACTGAAGCAAGAGATGCAAGGAGCTTTAGAAGTCTAGTTGGAGGCTTGATTTACTTAACTAATACGCGGTCGAACATTTATTTTTTTGTTAGAGTTATTTCGAGGTTCATACACTATCCATCAAGGCATCATTTTGGCGCTGTAAAAAAAGTCTTACAGTATATTGTCAGAACTCTTGATTTTGGGCTATTGTATGATAATATTTCAAAGTTCAATTTGAGTGGTTATACAAATAGTGATTGGCCTGGATGTTTGGAGGATAGAAGAAGTACGCCAGGTTATGTCTTTGGCTTTGAATCATGTGATATTTGTTGGAGTTCTAAAAAATAACGACAACTTTGTCTTCATCGAAAGTTGAATATACAACTGGAACTTCATCAGCTTGTCAATCCCTATGGTTAAGAAGGATCTTAGATGATATCAGTATGAAGCATAAGGAAGCAACTGTGATCTACTGTGACAATCAAACAACGATTTCAATGTCCAAAAATATATCATTTCATGGAAGAACAAAGTATATAGATATTTGGGTACACTTCATTCGTGATCTTGTGTCTGATGGACCAATTATTCTTAAATGTTGCAATATAAATGAGCAAATGACAGATATACTAACAAAGTCTCTCCCTAAAAAAACATGCTTACTTCAGACTACAACTTGGTGTTTGCATCTTTGAATCAAGGAGGAGTGTTGGAGAATGATTCAAAGTCATCCTTCTATTTTTACTATTGATTGTCGTGTTGTTCCTTGTTTTTATGATTTCTTATTATTTACATGCAATAGTGGTGCACTTTTTTGTTAGTTTTTTGTGTTGTCAAGCCTATATATAGGCCTATGTTTGTTAAATTCTAAGTATTGAATAAAGCAGTAAGTTCTGTCATCTAAAGTCCATTGTTTCTTCTTAGTTTTTCCAGTTTTATTTGGCAATAGTCTTTTGTGACTATTTTATTTTTCTACACGACATCCTCTGCCAACCAACCCAACTATAATGCCAACATTACCTCTTATGACTGTGTATGTGGCTCTCACAACTATGCTCAAGCCCGAGTTGCTAGTCACATTATTAGTCATATATGTATTTTTGATGAGTAAGGAAAGTGGTTCATCGATTTTGGGGGTACTCACATATAACTGTTGATCCTGCGGATACAGTTAACATTGTTGAACACTTAGGTCATGGTAAGCTTCTAATAGGTGATGGAAAAGGTATAGTCATTACCAAAGTTAGGCACTCTACCTTGCATACAACCTCTCGCACATTGAATTTGAATAACATGTTACATGTTCCCCATATTACTAAGAAAATTCTTTATGTGTCTAAGTTTGCTAGACACAATGGAGTCGTTCTGGAATTTCATGTCAGATGATGTGTGGTTCAAGATAAGAAGTCTGAAGAAGTTTTTCTGGAATGAAGAGAAGTAGATGGTCTTTATACATTTGATTTTTAGTCTTCTATTAATAGTGTTACTCTACCTGCAGCATGCACAACATCTAGTACGTCAACCAATTATAAGATATGAAATGATCGTCTTGGTCATCTAGTGCATGAAATATTAATACAAACTTGTAACAGTTGTGTTATGACGACTCTTTTTGCTCAGCGAGAATTTGGGAGTCATGTATTTGATGGAAATTAAAACATTTGTAAAAGGTTAAAGTCACCATCGACCTTTGGGATTAGGTAAGCCAAATACCTAAGAAATCATCTTTTTAAATAATTTTAGTAAAAAATTAAAAAAAAAAAAACGCAAGTGATCAGTGTTTTAAGAGATTCTGGGTCCGGGAGTCGATTACGCTTGGGGAAGAATTAGCACCCCGTAGTGCCCGAAATCAGTACCGTCAATTATATTGTTCTCCCTACTATTAGAAATTGAAGAATTTGAATATGTAATCCTTTGATTCTCAAAAATATTTTAAAAGGAATTTTAGGAAAATTATTATTATTATTATTATTTATTTCCGATTAAAGAAGAAAGTAACTATCTAGTTATGTTAAGAGAATTATTTCTTATGATTTTATCGGAACATATATAAAATTTATTCGAATTTCTAAGAAAATTTAAAAAAATCTAAAAAATGTCTATTATTACTTCCAATTAATGAAGAAAATAACTTCCTAGTTATATTAAGAGAATTATTTCTTATGTTTTATTTGAAATAATATTAGCATTTTCTACATCTTTTAGAAAATTAGGGATAAATATGACACAATTTATTTAATTTTAATTAGCGAAGAAAGTGACTCCCCAATTATGTTAAGCAAATCATTTATTATGATTTAATTAAAAATGTTTAAAAGAATGTCATTTAAAAGTTTTTTTAAAAAGAAAACAAATAATAAAGACCCTAAAAACTAGGGATTAAACAATTAATCAAGTCATTGGGGAAGAATGAGTTGATAATTATTCATTAATTAATGGGACCTAATTTAATTTTAAGCCACCACTAAAAATATTTATTTACTAATATTAAAATTGAATATTCAGTTATTTTAGGAGCGTTCTTTTCAATATTAGAAAAAAATATTTTGAATTAATCTCAATTATGTTATTTTAATGAGTTTCTAAAAAATTTAAAAGTATTTGGACTAAATTAGAAGTAGTTAGACGTATAAAGATCAAAATTATTCTAAATTAGTGATTAATGCTAAAGAACCTAATCTTAGGGTCTTTGATCTAATTTATAAATTTAATCTAATGACCTAATTAATGAAGTTCTAAACCTAAAGTTTAATTCTAAACTTAAGTTAAAGTTAAGAACTAAATTAAAAGAATTCTATAATTAAAGGACCTAATTAAGAGTCAAGTTCTAAAGAGTGACTAAATCTAAATGTCTAAAAATTTAAGGGTTTTAATGGTTACTTCTAATTAGCAACTAATCTAAAAGAAATTAAAATCTAAAGGATCTATTTAAAGGTTTAATGGGTGACTAAAATAAAGAATTCTAAAGTTACCAATCATATCTAATAATTAAACACATTTAATAAAAATTAAAACAAATGAAATTAAAATTGAGACTGAATTGCATTAATTGAAAATTCAGGAAAACATTTAATACATGCAACGACCAAATTAAAAGAAAACAAAACCAATATCCAGTGCAACAAATGCGGAACTTTTCAATGTCCCATTCTTTAATTAGCCCAAAATTATAGGAAACAAAACCTTAAGCTATCACGCGTGAAACCATTTTTGTGAAACATGTTTCCTTCCTGCGTCGTGCTTTTTCATTCTCCATTTCTTTTCCCTTCTTTTCAAACATAAATTTACCCAGATGCCAGGGCAGTTTCAACCTACTTGGGTGCTCGTTGCCAATGCCAGGGCGATGCATCATGATTTTCTTAATGTTCAATGAATGCAATTTTCCAACAGGCCTTTGTTTCTACTCCATTCTGGTGGAGACCACCAGATGGGCAGGTGATTAAGTTAAATGTAGATGATGCTTACAATTCAACTACCAAGGTTGAAGCGGTGGGTGTTGTTGCTCGAGACGCATCTGGATCCGTCCTTGGTGGTTTAGCTACCACATCAGGAGGGGGTATTTATGAACAGGGACTTTTATGAATGGACTTTTATTATTATTATTTTTTGTATTGGTTTTTTTAAATTCACCAGATGTACATATAAATGGGCTTATTTATTTTTAAATTGAGTTTATGCTAATATAGAATAAATCTCACTATTTATTAATGGACACACTACTATTTATTTAATATAGTAAATCATGCAAAAGCAAAATCATATATTATGAAAATCAAGCCCATACACTTATATAAACCATGTAATATGGAAATCAAAACTATATACTAGTTTTATTTATGAAAATTATACTATATTATTAACAAAAAATCTATGTTTATACCATGAAAATTATACTAATATTATTAATAAAAACCACATAAGATAAAACTATATATCATATACTATGTATGCCAAAACATTATGTTAATATATTATGCACTTAATATGTAATACGCTAATGAAAAATTATGCTAGTATACTAGCATACTTGCACATTAAAACTATACAAAACATATTTTTATTTTTTATTATTTAAAAGACACATTAAAACTATATACTTTATTTAAAAATAGCCCACTAATAATGTCACAACCTGGACAAAATGGGTGATGACAAAATGTTCCTCTTTGCTCATTGGCGTGGAATGAGATTAAGCAAAACAAAAAACACAAATTGTATCTGACCACTACACGCCAAATCTCAAGCTCCAGATTTTTCAATAAAAATCCTTCAAACTCCAGATTTTTCAATAAAAATCCTTCAAACTCTGATAACAACCAACTTTAAACCCTGAACAAACCCTCATATACAAACTCTTCTCATTCTTCAATTACTTTGGACATAATAGACGAGATCTTTTATATGAACCCTTCATTCTACCATAAAACCAAACAATGGAGAACAAACCCTCTTATATGAACTTCTTCTTCCTTCAAACATGTTGATACCTCATTCTATGATGAAATCAAGTACAAGAGTAATGATGTTTCACCTCATTTGTGATTAAAACGAACAAAAGGTTGACGCTGATCTACCTCCTATTGTGATGGAATCGAACGCAACGAGGGGTGATGATCTACCCCCTAGTGTGATAGAATCGAGGAAAATGACCATGTTGATCCACCTTCTACTGTGATAGACGAACAAAATGCCAATGTTGACCCACCTCCTAATGTAATTGAGTTAAGCAAAAATGTGTTGATCCAACTCCTTCCATGATGGAATCGAGCACAAGAGTAATGTTGTTACACCTCGTTTTTTATGGAAACAAGCAAAAAATTGATGTTGATCTACCTCATACTGTAATATAATCAAATGCAAAAAGGGTGTTGATCTACCTCTTGCTGTGATAAAATCGAGCAAAATGACCACGCTGAAACCTTTCCCAGTCTTTTCTCCTCTGCCTAAAATCTCGACGCACAAACATCTTTACGTAATTAGATAATTGGGGATGAGGAAACTTGGCCCCTACAGCGATGAATATTGCATTCACAAATTCCAAGGCCCTAAATAAACATTCTACAGTATTCTCATTCGTCTTAATGTAAGGTGCATCCCTGATTACTAAAGTAAAAATATCTTGCTAAGCTCCAATACTCATTAACTTCCCATCAATGACAAATTTTAATATTTGTTGTAACGATGAAGGAACTGCTCTAGTGGAATGAATCCACAGTTTCCCCAACAAACAGTTATATGTCATATTTATATCCATCACGATGAACTTCACGTTGTAAATTACAAGCCCAATCAATAACGAGACATCAATCTTCCCTATAACATCCCTTTGAGTTCCATCAAAGGCTCAAACAATATTTTGATAATCGTTTATGTGAGAATCATCTATCGATATTCTCTACAAAGATACCAGAGGCATAATGTTAAGTGATGTTCATTTATGAATCAATACTCCAGGTAAAACCTGCCCATTACAATTAGTAATATTTAAGGCCTTCACATGTCTCATTCCTCCTTCCAGGATCTCATTACCAGTAAAGGTGATTTAATTATCTGCAGTGACATGCCGACTATACGATCAAGCTTGTTCACAAATGTATCTTCTGGAACAAAAATTTGATTGAGCATTTTTAATAAAGCATTTATGTGAACCTCTAAATTCATTAACTCTAAAATGGATATTTTTTCCAGTTGTGTGTGCAACTACTCAATAATATTGCACTTACTGTGTTTTAGAAATTTCAAGAACTCTTGAGCCTGTGTCTTAGTCATCGGTTCATTAATCTTTGGCGGAGGTTCCTCCTGGAAAATCTTCAGAGATGGAGGTGCCTTAGGTCTACTTTTCAACTTTTCAGCATCATTCAACATTTCAAGGGGAGAATAACATCTTCCACTTCTCATGAAATGTCTTATTTCATTTATCATTTCCATATGTGATTTCCTTTTCTCATCTGGTTTGACATTCACTTCTTCCAACACTGTTAGTCCTTCAAATTCTATTGATACAGAGATATTTGTGGTATAACTCCAAAGGACTTTATGAGTATCTTTGAAAGAAAATGGTATTGGAGTATTGATTATTATTTAAGGAGTTATTGGGGTTGGACTCGCTGCCTTTGGTCTCACAGTGATCACAATAGGCTTTCTTAATCTGTACTCGAATGCACATACACCCACTTATTTCATCTGCTCAACCTTCTCAAAAAACTCAATCTCGTTGTTATCCATCATTGAATGGATCAAACTTTTAAACTCGGGACAATGTTGAATCTCGTGCCCACTCTCTGGTGGAACTCATAGAAAATTTCATTTTCAATGTGATTACACATCAGACCCTGACTGATCAACCTAGCCTCTGTTAACTGCTTGAAAACTTAACTCAACAGGGACTTAATTTTAGACACACACCATTTCAATCTCTTGCAATTCTCCTCTTGGATGGTGTTTACGCCTAGACCCTCATGATTCGACAATGGAGTTTTCGCCACATCTAGGGTAGAGTTGAATTTTATCATCTTCGTATCGATCAAATTCTACACAATCTTCTTGAAGGCAAAACAATTTTCGATCGAATGCCCCATAACATCAGTGTGGTACTCGTAACGAGTGTCCACATCATACCACTGAAGATAATGTGGCTGAAGTGGTTTGATATGCCTTTAGAAGTGTGACATAAAAATCAGAATATGGTATTGTTGCTGATGTGAATGTCACTCTGCCAGATTCTCTTCTCTATCCTAGATACTCATTTTTATTATAATCACACTCCACCGTAGTAGCCATCGGCTAAGTAATCATCACATTCTTAGCATAACCCTTATTATAAGTAATTATAGTGTTCACTTCATTCACCTTCTTTTTGAATGTTCTTTTCTTACCACATCTATTTTACCACTTTTGATGACAACCTCTATTAATTCTCTAGAAATTACCATGTCAACAAAACTTTTGGAAGCACTCCCCAACATACGATCCAAGAACGACGCTTTAGAGTGTGGATGAATAGAACCATGATTTCCTTGTCTATCAAAGGTGGTTGGACTTGGGCAGCCATATCATGCCACCTCTGGGCGTACTGACAAAAAGTCTCGTTAGTCTTATTTTCATGTTCATCAGAGCCACTCGATCAGGAATCAAAGCGGTAACATGTTTTTATTGCTCAATAAACATCCTGGATAAATTCTTTCAAGATCTGATGTTGATACAACTCAGCTGTGCGTATCATCTGGTTGTAAAACTAGTGAGACTATTGTAGACATTAATTTTTTTTCATAATAATAATTATAATTATTATTAATATAATATATTATTATTATTATTTATTAAATTTATATATATATATATATATTACAAATTACATCAGAGGGTCAATATTCCAGACCCAATACCCGGAGCCCAATTCTGGCCCAACTAAGCTAGCCCAATAGAAACCCTAAACTAATTAGGGTTTGATCTCTGCTCCATCCGCCAGCAATCATTCCCCAACGGTCCAAAAGCTTCTAGAGGAAACCCTAGGGTATCATCACCCTAGGGCCACGTCACCGCTTCCCTTGCTGCCACTGCTCCACCGCCTCAGGAAGCTGCTGCCACCGCTTCAACAGAACGCTCCAGAAGATCCAGCATCCCCTCCACGCTACAACTCTATGGTGAGTCACCACCATAGTCTGGTGACTCACCAAAGAGCCCCTTTTGGACCGGTCCGAGGAGCCTCTCGACGAGGCCTATAAATGGCCACCATTTCCTGCAAAGAGAAGAGGAACCAGAGATAACAAAAATGGAGACAACCAACAGCCACAGAGTAACCAAACAGAGAGCAGAATACGAGAACAAATCAACACCTAATAACCAGAAAGAAGAGGAAAAAGAGCATCTTACCATCGTAGAAGCCTCCAAACCGTCTGGAACCACCGGAATCATTGTAAAACCGAAGGTAAAACTTTCGATTTATTTTAGATCTAGAACGATCTAAAGCGTTTTAAGACAAGAGAAGGCCATATTCGGCCTTAGGAGGTCGAGATCTACACTCTAGGGTAATTTGGGAATTCCGGCCACCGTTAGTGGTGGTCGACAGTGGTGATCGGCGCCGTTGATGGTGGCCGGTCGGTGACTTTTAGAGAGAAGCGAGAGAAATGATATTTCTCTTCTCTAGAGAGAAATAATATTTCTCTTCTCTAGAGAGAGAAGAGAAATGAGAGAGTTGGCCCGAAGGGCCAGTCGTTTCGGGTATAAATACCCCTTCCCAAACGACACCATTTTGGGAGGGGTATATCTGTAATTTCGTGCATGGCCAAACCCTTTCCGCAGCCATCCTAGTTTGTAATCCTTACATTTTAGTCACTAAAGCAAATTTTAGATCCTTTTAATTCGGTATTCAAATTTTACATATATTCATTTTAGTCATTTACATAAAACAATATATATTAGGTAAATGAAATATTTAGCCCTTTAATTTTAATAATTAATATTTTAAACCCCGAACATCATTTTTCAATTTATTTTAATTTGACATTCGAATTTAATATAATTTTATTTTAGCCCTGAATAAATAATTAAGGTTAAATTAAACTATTAGGATATGAGTTTCCTAATATTTCGAATTTGATCTTTTATTTTCAATACTTTATATTTTGATCATATAATTTTAATTGTTTTTATTACATTGCAATTTTATTGTTATTGGTAATTATTATTATTATTTTAATCATATTAATATTTATTATTTGATTAATTTTACTAAAAATTTCATTTTAGTATTTATTTATTTTTTTAATATCAAATAAAGAGGCAGTCTTAAAACAACTAGATGTCTGTTTTCTGATATTTTTAAATAAATAAATATTTTACTTTTATAAAATTATATATATTAATCTATTTTTTTATTATGAGATAAATGTTTTAACATTTATTTATTTTTAATATCAAAGGAAAGAGCTGTCTTAAATCACCTAGAAGTCATTTTCTGATATTTTTAAATAAATAAATAAATATCTTATTTATATAAATTAATAAATTTATTAAAATTATAGTAATAAATTTAAATTAAATAGGATTATAAATTAAATATATCTTTGAATTTTTAATTTCTAATAATAGAGACAATTTATAATTAAAAAGTACCAATTTTGGGCGTTGTAGGGGTGCTAATCCTTCCCTAAACGTAACCGACCACGAATCCCTTTTTATTATTAAAAAGAACGAATTTTTGGTTAAAACGCAGATCAGTTTATCTTTTAATCTATGTTTTCTTAAAAACTCTTTTAAAGGATGATTTTTAGGTATTCGACCTACCTGACCCAAAAGGCCGATGGCGACTCCCAAATTATTTTAAAAACCATTTATTCACATCACTTTTCCCGCCAAGTAAAAAATTCGTGCCCGGGCGAAAACCGGTTACGACAGCTTGGCGACTCTGCTGGGGACCTGTCAAACTTTAATTATAAATTGTCTCTATTAATTAGAAATTTAAAAATTCATTTATTTAATTTTTAATTCTTTTCTTTCAAATTTTATGATTTTCATAATATTTTTATTTTTACTTTATTTTCAAAATATTAAATTTTTCCTTTAATTATTTGTCAAAGGTTTGAATATTTCTCCTCACACACAACACTTGCATTGCATTACATAAGCTTTTAATCAAGCCTGTCCCTTTTAAGTGGGAGTGAAAGCGACGTCTTCGTGAGAATTTATTCTCCGTGTCAGACCTAGCAAGTAACTTTCGGGGTTCATATGCTCTATGTCTTCGTGAGAATTTATTCTCCGAGTCAGGCATAGAGAAATGTGTCCCCTCAAATTGAACTCGATCCGCTTAAGTCTGTAATGGACTAGGATTGAGGGTTTGACAGGCCAAGGGGGCATCAACAAGGACAATTTGAGTACCTTTACTTCTAGAACTGAAACTCTACATATAATAAACCCTAAAAATTCACCTGATCTAAGACAGTACTGAACCTCTGTTCATAGGTGTACACAAAGGAGAAATAAGTTCTAATTTTTTGTCTTTTAATAAATGCATGTGAACTAGAAATCATGCGGTTAGGTTAAATTTTCCAAACAAAGCATGGAACTAGAAAGCATGAGGTTAAAATTTATACCTTGATAGATATATTTTTTTCCATTAGTTGGTACTAACTATTCTATTTTTTCTTATTTTTTCATGCATGTTACATTGCTCTAAACTTGTTTATATTGATTTCTTTTGTTTGCATTACACGATCATGGCATAATCAAAAGGTGTTGACTTGAAAGGCTGTTCATCAAGTTGGAAAGAAATCGTAAATGGACAAAAAGTTTTATGATCAAACAAAATATGACGCGGCCAAGGAATCGCATCCCGAGGGAACTCCGAGGATAGAAGAGAGCTATGCACCTAGAGATCATGTGTCCATTAAGGAGAAGAGGAGATACGAGAAATAAGAGAACAGATGTCCAAGATGATGGATAGAATATCTGTTTTGGCCAAAAGAGAAGAGATTCCTTCACAGAAAGAAAGAAAGCTTAATGAAGATAATCCTACAATTTCATATGTACAAGGGACTTCTGATCCTAATCAATTGGAGAAGTTACAGACAATCATCATTCGTATTCACAAGTCATCTGGAGATACCAAAGAAATGATGACAACTGTAAAAGCTCCCAGAGAAGAGAAGAAATCATGTAACCTGAAATCATCAAAGTTTAGTCTACTCCCAACGTCTAAAACTCAGGTTCAATCCAAGAAAAAAGTTGGTTCTCATTTTAATGTTATCCCCATATCATATAAAGAATTATATGAGAAGCTACTTGAAGCGCGAGAAGTGGCTCCCTACTACATAAAACCGTTTCAACCTCCATATCCGAAGTGGTATGACATCAACGTTTATTGTGAATATCATGCCGACACTCAAGGACATACCATCGACAATTGTCTTGCTTTCAAACGTCAAGTTCAAAGTCTTTTGGATCATGGAACCTTACAATTTATGATAAATGATCAACCTAGTTTGGTAACTGAAGGTCATGCTAGATTAATACCAAAAATCTTCAAAGGTAAGAGTATCAGTAGGGGCATCCAGAAGGAAGAAGATCTGTTGAGGTTCGAAGCTCAAATACGTCATTTGAATGATCAAAACAAGAAATTGAGCACCAAAATGGAAACCATGCATGAAGATTTCCAAAAGATCAGTCAAGCCTTTCAAAATGTGGGCATGGGAAACACTCCAGAAGAATGGATAACAGGGGTCACCAAACTGAAAAAGAACTCCAACATAAATGAAGGACGAGCCAAGAAGTTTTCTCATGATTTACAAGTTGCAGAAGAAAGACGCAATACAACTGTCATTGAATTGGGAAAATGTCAAGACAAAAATCAAATGTTGAATAGTGCTAGGACCAACATGGAAGCATTATATCATATTCATCAGCTTGATATTGATACTGAATTAAAAGCCACTAGAGCTAAGAACAAGACATTGAAGAAATGTTTAGATGATTATGGGAATCTTGTACGAGAACTTCTTGAACATAAAGATTCTCTCACAAGAAAAAATGAGCAAAATTGTTCACAACTCCGAGAATTGACACGGAAGATGAAGGAAAAGGAAAATATCATGAAGGAAGCTGTTGTTCAAGCAAACAATGTGGCTCATAAGTTGGTGGACTTAGCTGGCTTTACAAGAGAATTAAAGCAGATTGATAACTCCACACTTGAGCATGAGTGGAAGTTAATTTGGATTTTAAGGGAAATAGAGAAGTTAGGAGTGAAAGCTATCCCCTACATGTAAAGTTTTGTTTGATATACCAAAACTTTTGTGTTCAATGAAATCTGTTCTAAGATGATCACTCTTGAGTAACACTTTTTCATACATGCATTTGCATTTTGCATCTTTGCATTTTTTATTTTGCAATTATATTACACAATTTACATTCCCATTTTTTACATTTTTCACATTTACATTTCAGTTTTATTTAAATATTGTTATATGCATATAAATAATTTATGAAATGTTTTATAAAATTAAAATCGAGATCATTCATTCATTAAAAGAAGGATTTCAACCAAAGTGATATTGATTCTTACTTGTAGCAAAAACGCTTAGCACAACACAAGGAAAATGTATAAAGAAACTAAGGATAGGTTAGCCAAATTTGAGATAGAGCAGAAAGAGACGCAAGAAGAATTGAGGAGCAAGTTGGTACAAGTTGAAGCTAATATCGCAAATTTTTAGATCAATCTACTGAACAAGTTGGAAGAAATGATTGGGAAACATTTGACCACTGGGAAAAGTCTTGTTGAAAACCCCACATATCCTCTTGGTGTTACATCTGTTTACATTCCGGGGCACACTTCTGCGCATCAGGAAATCCAACCACCAGTTCACTTCACTGTTAAAGACCCACAATATCAAGCTGGAGCTTCGTTCCCCGCTGATTGTCCTATTGCTTCTGAGTTGAAGCCAGATAAATTTTGTAATGAGGTCCCTGATTCAAATGAATTAATTGAAAAGAAAAAACTTATCCAACGATTGAAAAATGTAGAAGAGGTGATAAAATCTAGAGAGACGACTGATTCATTTTATGGGTTTGAAGCCAAAGAACTAAGTTTAGTCCCCGACCTAATTCTCCCACCAAAGTTCAAAGTTCCAGATTTCGAGAAGTATAATGGGACCACATGCCCCACATCTCATATCACCATGTATTGTCATCGCATGACTAGCTATGTGAAGAATCAAAAGTTGTTGATTTACTGTTTTCAAGATAGTTTATCTGGACCTGCTTCCAAATGGTATAATCAGCTAAAACATACTCAAATACGTTCTTGGAAAGACTTAGCTCAAGCTTTTTTTGGGTCAATACACGCACATGAGTGATATGGCCCTTGATCGAACAACATTACAAAACATGAATATGAAGTGCAACGAGAACTTTCGACAATATTCACAACGATGGAAAGACGTTGCTTCTCAAGTACATCCACCATTGACGGAAAGGGAATTCACTACTTTGTTCATCAATACATTAAAATCTCCCAATATTAATCACATGATAGGGGCTGCCACTAATAATTTCTCTGACATCGTCATGTGTGGAGAAATGATCGAAATAGCTATCAAGAATGGAAGGATAAGAGGCTTTGATAGTACTGACGTCGAGAAAAAAATCCGAGATCAATACAGTGAGGTCTTATTCAACTAATCATGGGACCAAATCTTATAGAATGACTCGAGAGAAAGCTCATATTGATGAAATTCCAATGACATATGAAGAACTGCTCCCATTACTAGTTCAACATAATCTTGTGACTCCAGTTCAGTCTAAACCAAAAAAGCCCCCATTTCCTGAAGGGTATGAAGATAATGAAATATGTATCTACCACAAGGGAAGTACGGGGCATACTACTGAGAATTGTGGGGCATTAAAACGTAAGATTCAGAATTTAATTGAATCAGGGGAATGGACCTTTAAGGAATGATGAAGCATGATAGATAAATAAGTGGAAGTGTTACCTATCACTGTAGTACCTTTCATTTTCAGCATCTTGTTTGAACTTGTTTTTTGTTCATTTCTCCGCCTTTTATGCAATAAATAAATTTGTATTGCTTTTATGGTTATGAGCAAAGAATCAAGTTTTAATCTTGAGATTATTGAGTATCAAGTAGATTAAATATTCTTTTAAATTTTCAAAAGTTATAGATCTTTGGCAAGTGGTAAAATTATATCTTCCATATCTCATTCAACGCCAATTACTCGACCCTTATCAAAACCAAATACTGACACTACAAAGACTCTGAAGAAGTGTCTCCACCTATTTTTGAGACACCTACTCCAGATGTTTACCTTTTCGGGTAGAGTGGATTGATAATACTACATTCCACCATATACATGACTTCAAAAGTCACACATTTGTCCTTCCAAACACAAAACCATCATAAACCAAAAGACCTCAAAAGAACCAAACTTTCAATTATCCAGGAATCTTCCTTCAAGAAGAGACAATATGAGGCATCATGAATCAACTTATTGAAGATGATTTCGAGTGATTGGGGCATACTCAAAGAAGAAGGAAAAAGTGATTGATTGAAATAAATATATCATGCATTAATTACATTTTTTTCATGTAAATAAAGTTAATCTTGAATATTCATCCCCCTGGAGATACCTCTTTTTACAAGGACTTCTATGTATGAGATGACTGAACTTCGCACATAGTTTAAGCATGCAAACTCAGTGTCATATCACCCAAAGATGAATGGGGCATTTGCAGGAGCAAATAAGAACCTTAAGAGGATCATTACAAAGACCACTGAAGCTTACAAAGATTGGCACGAGAAGTTAACTTTTGCCTTATATGCATATTGAATTACTGTGCGAACATTTACTGGGGCAACACCTTATTGTTTAGTCTATGGGATGGAAGCAGTATTACCAATTGAAGTTGAGATCCCATCATTTTGTATCCTAAAGGAGGAAAAATTAGAGAAGATTGAATGTATTCAATTTTGATTTGATCAATTAAACCTTATTGATGAGAACCAATTGAAAGCTATTTGCCATGGGCAGATATATCAGAAATGGATAAAAGGTCACGAACAGAAAGTACATCCGAGAGAGTTCTAAGAGTGTGATCTAATATTGCCTATACATAAAGATTTCTATAGGAAATGAATGTCTAATTGAGAAGGGACCTATGTTGTAAAAAAGGCCTTTTCCAGAGGAGCGTTGATCTTGGCAGAAATAGATGAGAAAGTTTTGAGAAACCAAATAAACTCAGATTCTGTTAAGAAATATTATACTTGAAAAACAAAAGGGAGAAATTGAATCAAGATAGGTGACTCATAGAACCTCAAGTTACAAAGTTGATCAAGTACAATTAGTTCAAAGATTCATATTGAGCAAGAAGAGCAAGAAATGTTGAAGATGTGAGAAAATATGAATTGATAAAAAATTTGGCAGTCTAGAGAGATCCAGATGATAGAAAAATCCACAACAAAGCAGATCCAAGTCAAGCAAAGCAAGATTGAAGGCATCCAATTAAGAGAGAATATCTTCAGAAATCATTCCGCCTCTCAAGATTGATTCTTATTTGCAAAAATTGGTTTTTAAAATCTTTAATGCATGATATGAAAAATGATAAAGGGGGTTCAAGATGTAAATTTTTAAATAACATCTTGAAACCAAAGGAGGATTCGAGTTGAAAACCTAAAAAGGTGGCTTGAATTTTGAATGGTGCAACAAGCGACATAAGAGATGATTTTAAGCTCTTAAATGAAGCACCACATATCCCAAAAGACGTTCCTGAGATTCTGGAATCAAGAAGTATCTCTACAAGATTAACAACCATTTCTTCAAGTTAGTGGAAGCCCGAAGCGACATACTGAACCAACTTAAAAGAACCTACTTTACCAGAATCCACCTACACCTTAAATCAGTCAATAGTTTTGACACTTGCCATAGGACTATGATTTTTGAATGAGTTAAAAAAGTAGTTGATTTATTTGATATTTATTAATTTCATGTCTTATGATTTCATTCTATTGTGATCCTGTAAAGGACAATACTTTACAAAATTCTGTCATTCTTAAATAAAAAAAAAGAGGAGAAAAAACATTTTCAAACAGAACAGTCTCAAATGAGGAAGGTCCTTGAAGCAAGTTATTGCCTATTCTACCTCTATTGAAGAGAAAGAATAAGTTAGACCAAAATGATGAAGCACTCTTGAAATCAAGTGGTCTGAGAAGCCAGAAAGTTTTGAGAATTAAACTTATGATGCTCTCCTTTGACATTATCAGTAACTTATTAAGAATGATTACCTTGTTCTAAAGGGAGATACTGAAAGACAGTCACTTTAGCAGCCATTGCAAGAAAAGGTTGTTACATGGAATGTCACCGACAACAAGGTCAAATTTGACAAATCTACTCATCAATTGCTCTAACCGATCATCATTTAGTTCTTGCACATCTGTTTTCAAAGGTATGCCAAAACAGTAGAAGGCAACCTTTGCATCACTGATTTTAGAGAAAAGAGACAGGACATTGATACCACTGGGGAACATGTCTCTAGCAGATCTTCCTCCTCGTGTATGGTTTTTAGGGAAACCTAGATGCATTTCCACCTCATCAGGTTCAAGTGGAGCAACTTTATTCCTTCCAACCCAAACCAGATTCCATTTTCAGCACTCATCAAGAACATACTTCTAGATACTCGAAGGTGGCTTATCGTCATAAGCTTCAAGAACCTTACAGCTCCTTTCTGTCAATTTAACACTTTCGGTACATGTTTGTAAACAGTTTAACTTTTTTCTTGGATCCCAGGAAGGCACCATTTCTTTGTCAATGGAAAAGCATCATGTATGGTGCAATGAGAAAGCAGAATAAGAGGAAATCTGTTCTCAATTGGCAGATTACGAATATAGCCCTTTTCCGTGTAGTAGTACAAAAATACTTTGAATCTACAAAGTCTGGCTTTACGTCGTATAAGTACCATGACATTTTGGTCCAAACACCAACTGGAGTAAGCGCCACGTTCTCATAGTAGAAATAAGGAGGCACAATAGCATCTTCTGGAAGTGTTCTTTGAGTTACCTGATATGGTTCGGTAGGAACCCCAGAACCAATCATTGGAATTGAAAGATGAACTGTATGATCGTCTTCATTAAGAAGCTTCTTTTCAAGCTTCCTCTGCTTCTTCCTTTTCAAAAATCATAGCCCAAGTTTCACATTTGCTTGTAATTGGGGTAATTGCATAATGAATTCCTACATTCTACTGGAAGAAATGCGTCAGCAACTTTAGCCATTTGATCAGCACATATAAAATCTGTCAATTCTGCAATTGATGAATCTGGACCACATCTCTCCATGGTTATTGAAGCCTCAACCTCTGAGTACCCTATTTTCGTCAAGAATAACAGTTTATTCTCCTCATCAGAATCAGAATTCAGGATTTCCTCGGTATCAGAAAGAACTATCAATATATGTGAAATCATCCTGAAAGATCGCTTCATAATCAGATGAGTTGTTATCAGAATCAACATGTTGCATGGGTGTGGATTTTTCAAGAGCATGTACCATTGTATATGTAGTCTTGCCAGTGCATCAGATTACTGTTTGCATAAATTGGTTTCTCTCCTATGGAAAAGTATATTTCAGAGATGGCCTTCACTGAAAGATGATAAGCCAGTGTGTCAGCCTGGAACGGATTACCAAGCTATTTTTACTGCTCTGTCTGACTAGATCCCTCCAGATACAGAAAATGGTCACCTCATTCAAAAGACACATATCTCAGACGTTTCTGTCAGAATGATTGAGTACTTCTTAAGTTTGTGACAACATGAAGAGAATTTCTCCAGTTACTTGACGATACTACTGTTTAGTGACACCAGAATGAGAGTATTCAAGATAAACATATTTGGGGCACGAATAAAGCTACAAGTACTTACAACAGTTCATTGTCAAAATTGGACCTCGTGGGGATCATGACATTTCAATCAAACAGACGTCGAGAGTAAACCAGAGATAGAAAATTGAGGCATCTCGAAAGCCCAATTCAGACAGATCTAGAGGGACATCTTGAGGGCCCATTTCAACCAGAAATAGAATATTGGGGCATTCTTGGAGGCTCATCTTAACAAGAAGTAATGTTGAGCACACTTTTAACATCTGTATTAGCAAATGTTGGGGAATTTTAAAGGTTCCTTCAGACAGATCCATGTGGGGCATTTTGAAGGCTTAGATTAACAAGAAGCAAATGTCGGGGAATGCTGAAAGCCCATTTCAATCAGAATTAGGACTGTTGATGCATTTTTGAACGTTCATATCAGCAATGCTGGAACATGCTGAAGGCCCACATCATCATGTGTTAAAGATCATTGATTTTGAGGAAATATTTCCAATCAGACAGAAAGATATGAAGAATGAAAAAGGGTAAAACAGTGACAGTCGAGCTATCTATACATAATTGCTTCGTTCATCAGGAAGTTGCATTAGGGTCCTATTGTTGAACAAATATTTACTCAGCAAGTATGGTTTCAAATACCCAATCTTCTTAACCATGTGTCACATGACAGCATGTTCTTTAAATTTGGTCCCCATGCAGACCGTTCGATCCAGGGTTCAGTTCCTTAAGATCTAGACTTTGAATTTTGCATTCTGTGTATCGGTGATGATTGGAAATATTTCTTTGAGATTCCTGGCAGTTAGTTTCAACCATAATGTTGAGATTATGAAGTTGTTTTTCACATCAGTTTTTGCTTACTTGATGACATTGAAAAGGAAGACTCGACTCTCACTTATATTACTGTTATTTCCGTTGTTATTGGGATCATCATTGCTAGCCAGGGTGAACTGACTTTTCATCTATTTTGGTTTTATCATGGGTGTTTCATCCCTAGCGGCAAGAATTCCATGAACCTCTTTCTGGACATGGCCCCTATAGCTAATGTGTTTCTAATTCCTACAATGCTCATTACAGAAGAAAACGTGATCAATATCACACTTACCCTTGCCTGAGACAATATCAAGATCAATTGGTATCTCTTATTCAATTCATCACTAGCATATCTTGAGAATTTGATCAACTTTTTGGTCACACCAGCATCTCATTTGTATTCCTATTGAGTTTTGTTCTCAAGTGGTCTTGTGACGTTATACGAAAGTTCTGAGCGCTACGAAAGAGCCTCCCTGACCAGAAATCCGGGCAGAAGCCACAAGAAATGAAGAAGGTGTTTTCAAATGTTTTACATCTCGACAGAAACCACAGGAAAAGATGAATGTATTGTCAAATGTTTTAAGAACCAGTGATTATGGTGGTGAACCAATGTTGCAATCATATGGTTTCCATTTATTGATCCAAGATGAAGTTTGTCTTCTTTAACCCCAAGATTAGAAGTGAGATATGATGAAGATTTCTTTCCACAGAAGGAGAGCTGAAATTTTGACAACAAGAAACTAGTGGAGCCAACTAAGGTTGAATGACGGGTTGTTGTTAAGCATCTCGACATGATATGGTCCAAGTTACCTTATTCGAGATCGAATTATATGTGGAGACATGAAAGGAATTAGGATAAATATTCCTTATGATCTGTTTCAAAAGTCAAATCAGAACAGACTCTACTCTCCTAATTAATCCCCGTTGATTCAGACATATCTACATCTACACTCTTCAAAGATGATAGATTCTCTTTTTAAAGATGATAGATTCTCTTTTTAAAGATGAAAGCTTTATTGGATTTCTACACAAGTCCAAGCAAAGAAGGTTGGTTTTATCAAAGACAGAATGGTGCATCAAGATCATAGTTTGGACTACGGCAAGAGTTCCATAAATGAAACATTTCCTCAAAGACTTTCATGAAGCAAAGAAGATGTAAAGATACAAGTTGATCAGATGATTCTGCAGAAATGCAAGCTTGATAGCATAAGTTGCTACATTGATATCCAGAGTTAACCTTGGCAATAAATAATGAAGTGAAGGAAGACCAAGTTCACCACTTTGAAGTCAAATGAAGATTGCATCAACATTCATTCATTCATAAGAACATCATTTGCACAATAGATAATGCATTACATTGATACATCTGAGTGCATTCAAACATGAAGTTTTACAGACCTTCGTAAGAACAAGAAGATTCATGATGAAAATACCTTACAAGAAGAATGTAGAAGTCAAAACCGCAAATACAGGAATCATGCAAACATCTGAAGAATATATTGACGTAATCCACAAGAATGAGCATTATCTTGAGATTGGGTTATGTTACCCAATCAACATGATATTTTGAAAAATAATGAGAAAACGATTTCCATAGTTTCTCATTTTATCTTTTCGAAAATGAAATTGTTGAAAAGTAAGAAAACGATTTTCTTAGTTTTTTTACTTAGTAAACTATTTCCAACAGCATTATCTTGAGATTGGGGCATGTTACCCAATTAACATGTTATTTTGAAAAATAATGAGAAAACGATTTTCATAGTTTCTCATTCAATCTTTTTTGAAAATGAAATTGTTGAAAAGTAAGAAAACGATTTCCATATTATCTTACTTAGTAAACTATTTCCCACATCCATAAGACCTACAGTGCAGGATGTTTTCAAATAGCAATTTATCTCACTTGAGATTGTTTTTCTTAAAACAAAATTTGTCTCGCTTGAGACAGTTTCACTCGAAACAGAACTTTATCTCACTTGAGATTGTTTTTGTTAAAACAAAATTTGTCTCGCTTGAGACAGTTTCACTCGAAACAGAAAATTTATCTCACTTGAGATTGTTTTTCTTAAAACAAAATTTGTCTCGCTTGAGACAGTTTCACTCGAAATAGAACTTTATCTCACTTGAGATTGTTTTTCTTAAAACAAATTTTGTCTCGCTTGAGACAGTTTCACTTGAAACAAAAATTTATCTCACTTGAGATTGTTTTTCTTAAAACAAAGATTTGTCTCGCTTGAGAGAATTATTTCGAGTTATTTTGAAATGGGGCATATTACCCACTCAACAAGTTATTTTGAAAAAGAATGAGAAAACGATTTTCCATAGTTTCTCATTCAATCTTTTCTAAAAATGAAATTGTTGAATAGTAAGAAAATGATTTCCATAGTTTCTTACTTAGTAAACTATTTCCCACATCTGTAAGTCCTTCAGTGCATGATGTTTTCAAAAAAACCTTCGGGTCATCTGTAAGCCCTTCAGTGCATGATGTTTTCAAACATTTCCATCCTACTCAATAGAGTCCAAATGAAAAAATTATTGTCTTTTTCATCTTTACTCTATTCTTGTTAACACAAGAATAAACAAAGAGGGGCAGCTGTAGACATTAATTTTTTTTTTCATAATAATAATTATAATTATTATTAATATAATATTATTATTATTATTATTATTATTATTATATATATATATATATATATATATATATATATATATTACAAATTACATCAGAGGCCCAATATTCCAAACCCAATACCCGGAGCCCAATTCTGGCCCAACTAAGCTAGCCTAATAGAAACCCTAAACTGATTAGGGTTTGATCTCTACTCCATCCGCCAGTAATCATCCACCGTTGGATCTGATAAGATCCAACGGTCCAAAAGCCTCCAGAGGAAACCCTAGGGTATCATCACCCTAGGGCCATGTCACCGCTTCCCTTGCTGTCACTGCTCCGCCGCCTCAGGAACCTGCTACCACCGCTTCAACAGAACGCTCTAGAAGATCCAGCTTCCCCTCCACGCTACAACTCTATGGTGAGTCACCACCATAGTCTGGTGACTCACCAAAGAGCCCCTTTTGGACCGGTCCGAGGAGCCTCTCGACGAGGCCTATAAATGGCCATCATTTCCTGCAAAGAGAAGAGGAATCGGAGATAACAAAATCGGAGACAACCAACAGCCATAGAGCAACCAAACAGAGAGCAGAATACGAGAACAAATCAACACCCAATAACCAGAAAGAAGAGAAAAAAGAGCATCTTACCATCGTAGAAGCCTCCAAACCGTCTGGAACCACCGGAATCATTGTAAAACCGAAGGTAAAACCTTCGATTTATTTTAGATCTAGAACGATCTAAAGCATTTTAAGACAAGCGAAGGCCATATTCGGCCTTAGGAGGTCGAGATCTACACTCTAGGGTAATTTGGGAATTTAGGCCACCGTTAGTGGTGGCCGGCAGTGGTGATCGGCACCGTTGATGGTGGCCGGTCGGTGACTTTTAGAGAGAAGCAAGAGAAATGATATTTCTCTTCTCTAGAGAGAGAAGAGAAATGAGAGAGTTGGTCCGAAGGGCCAGCCGTTTCGGGTATAAATACCCCTTCCCAAACGACGCCGTTTTGGGAGGGGTATATCTGTAATTTCGTGCATGGCCAAACCCTTTCCGCAGCCATCTTAGTTTGTAATCCTTACATTTTAGTCACTAAAGCAAATTTTAGATCCTTTTAATTCAGTATTCGAATTTTACATATATTCATTTTAGTCCTTTACATAAAACAATATATATTAGGTAAATGACATATTTAGTCCTTTAATTTTAATAATTAATATTTTAAACCCCGAACAACATTTTTCAATTTATTTTAATTTGACATTCGAATTTAATATAATTTTATTTTAGCCCTGAATAAATAATTAAGGTTAAATTAAACTATTAGGATATGAGTTTCCTAATATTTCGAATTTGATCTTTTATTTTCAATACTTTATATTTTGATCATATAATTTTAATTGTTTTTATTACATTGCAATTTTATTGTTATTAGTAATTATTATTATTATTTTAATCATATTAATATTTATAATTTGATTAATTTTACTAAAAATTTCATTTTAGTATTTATTTATTTTTTTAATATCAAAGAAAGAGGCAGTCTTAAAACAACTAGATGTTTGTTTTCTGATATTTTTAAATAAATAAATATTTTACTTTTTATAAAATTATATATATTAATCTATTTTTTTATTATGAGATAAATGTTTTAATATTTAATTATTTTTAATATCAAAGGAAAGAGCTATCTTAAAGCACCTAGAAGTCATTTTCTGATATTTTTAAATAAATAAATATCTTATTTATATAAATTAATAAATTTACTTAAAATTATAGTAATAAATTTAAATTAAATAGGATTATAAATTAAATATATCTTTGAATTTTTAATTTCTAATAATAGAGACAATTTATAATTAAAAAGTACCAATTTTGGGCGTTGTAGGGGTGCTAATCCTTCCCTAAACGTAACCGACCACGAATCCCTTTTTATTATTAAAAAGAACGAATTTTTTGTTAAAACGCAGATCAATTTATCTTTTAATCGATGTTTTCTTAAAAACTCTTTTAAAGGATGATTTTTAGGTATTCGACCTACCTGACCCAAAAGGCCGATGGCGACTCCCAAATTATTTTAAAAACCATTTATTCACATCACTTTTCCCGCCAAGTAAAAAATTTGTGCCCGTACGAAAATCGGTTACGACAGCTATATTCGAAATAGTGGATAAGCAATTTTTCATCCTTCAGAAACCCGATCATTTTACAAAAATTCATGGTCAGATGAGCAAATGAACAATTAGTCCCGTCATACTTTTTGAACTTAGGGACCTTGAACTTGTAGGGAAAAATTAGGTCTGGCACAAGACTCAATTCTCGAACATCTATGCCATATACATTAATGGATTTTATAGCCTTCACTTTTTCCTCTAGTTTCTTGTAACGATCGTCGTATTGCTTGGCTAACTCCATCTTAGCCTTATCAACTTCATTCAGCACATTAAGAGTTGGAATTTCATCATCATTGAATTCAGAGCTTTCAATCAATTGAGCAAGATGTTTTGCAAATACTCCAACAGGATTTATTTGAATTCCCCCTACAGTTAACATATTTTAAGGGTCGCTCCTTCATATGAGATGAAGATATTCCACGTCGGCCATGTTCAATCCCCTTTAGGACCCTTCTTCTTAGGGTCATAGATACCCAACATAGCAACAATGTGACTTATGATATCCCTATTGAGCTTTATCCACTTGCTCTTTCAGATAATTTTGTACATCTTGCAGGCAGTCTTCCAAACTCTTTTGAGCCTTCTCTATATATTCTATTTTGTTTTTCATCGTTTTCTTGACTTTACTTCGGGTATTGTATGAATGTGATGAGTTTGGAGCCAATATTCCTTCGAATAACGATCTTTATTTAATGTGTTAATGTATGTAAAAATGCAACAATGCAATAAAATATAAAAATGCTTGAATGCAAAGTTATTGATCCAAAAGTTCGGAAAACAAAATTTAAGTACAAAATAATCCGACTATAAAAGTATGGTATGGCTTTCTTGCTCAGATCCACGATCTCTCCTACTAACGTAAGTACCCTTTTACTACCTTTCGAGATCGGGTCGAAGCATGAATCGACAACTTTAGCTCTGATGGCCAACTCTCTTAGATATTGAGCTACTTCACCCATCTATATCAGCGCCTCGAAAACCAGATTACTCATTATTACAATTCGATCCTCATATGTGTCGATTGTATTTCACCACCCCTAATTTGCATGCTAAAATTCATGTTCTAAGGCGGTCATCTGTTCTTGGCAAATTCGTAAATCTTCTCCAAAATAATAACACCAACTCTTTAGTGAGTTGACCAACTCATTAAGAACCCCATGCCTTCTTTGGGTGCTAGATAGAATAGGGATTACTCTAATTATGTGATGTATCAAAGGAACTCGATATTCCTTGCTTGATACCGAGTCATATGCTTCTCACCTTGGGTCTCCTCTTCTCGCAACTTTCGTTCCAATCCTACAACCTGATTAGTTCGATTGCGATACGTCTGGATGTAGTCTTGAGTGATCTCCTGACGGACCTCGAGCACAATATCCCTATGCTTTCTTTCCAGCTCCTATATTTTCTTCTCGACCTCAAATTGCTCGAGCCTCTTCCCAAAAATCTCTAGCTCGGTGAGCAGGTGATTTAGCTCAGCCTCAAAGTTGGCCACCAAAATAGCTCTATTGTCCTCTATCTCAACCAACCTATTTTTCTCTTTTTACAAATCACTCTTTAGGCTTGAATCTGAGGATCATCCTCTTTAGCCGTATTATTGCTCGTCTCGTCAGTCTCCAAATCTTCGATCATCATTTGTTGGTTGTTGTTCTCAGCCACTAACTGTTGGATTCACTACTTCTCTACATTTAGCTCCTGAGTCCACAGCACCCGTAAATCCCCAAGGCCATAACATCTAAATGAATTGAGATTGATCCAAGAGAAGCCCTCTCATTCACTTGTGTGCTTGACTTGAGTGGATACCCAATCCTCATGGACTTTAGGAATTTTGGCCAATTTTTCCTTGAACGATTGAGTCTTGAGGGACCTAACATAAACCTTGGTCTCTGGAACCTTCTCGACACGTAGCCAGGCGGTGTACTCTTCAATAGTGTGAATCATGTTCTCCCCATTACAATTAAAGAAAACATACCCCAGATTCCATAATTGGATCAAAGCCCTTAACATATCGTTTTCCACCTCAACAAAGAGCAGGTAAGCAATATCTCCGTAATACTGATAAAATTTTTACTTCAAGTCTGGTCCCAAATTCTACAAATCTCTCGAAGATTGGAGATGTTATATAGGTTTAGGGAAATAGTAGTGTAAGAAGACATAACCGAAACTTAACCAATAGGCAAATTATCTCCCTCCTGGCACTGTAAAGCCTTCAACCACTAACGTACTTTTGAGATAGGGGTCATCTGACTTGTTTTCTTTATTTCTATTTACTTCAAGTTTTCCAAAAGTAATTGTTAACCAAAGATTGAATACCAATGTTTAATGATGGTGCTATGCAAACGATAGAAATAACCAATAAAATAAATAAACAGGTCGCTAGGGAGAAATAAACAATAATAATAACAATAGTAATAACAATAAGTCCTAGTCCTCGTGATATCCAGTTCGCATGTAAATTAAGAAACAAAATTAAAAAGAAAAGGTAGAGATGATTTCTCCTTTGTATGCTTATTCAGATACTTAGGGAAATTTCGACAGAGTTTCGAATCCGGTGGATCTATTACATGTTTGAGGATCAAGTTTGATTTTGAGGGGTTGCACTTCCCTATTTCTAACACGAGGAATAAATTCCCACAAAACCATAGGTACTGTAGACCCAGAAGGCTAGTCGCTAAGTCTAACACAGAGAATAAATTTTCATGAATATGTCACTTTAACCCCCCACTTAATAAGGGACAACTCGGCTATAGAGCGCATGTCATGAAATGCATGTGAAGTGTGTTAGGAGAAAATCTAAAACCTTTAAATGACGAAACCAAAGAAGATAACCAAATATCACACAATCTCAGAAGAAATTTAAAAATATGGAAATCGCTCAAATCAAACATTAGTACACCTATTTATGAATAAATAAAAGAAAGATAAGAGAAAATCTAAACTTAATAAAAAATTAATATTAAAAATAATTCTTAAATTTAATTAGGGACAAAGTATAATTGTTTTTACGGCCTGACTCATTGAGAAACCAAATATTATAGGTTCGATCCCCAACAGAGTCGCCAAGCTCTCATGATTTGGGAGTCGTGTATTTGACAAAAATTAAAACATTTGAAAAAGGTTAAAATCGCCATCGACCTTTGGGATTAAGTAGGCAGAATATCCAGAAAATCATCCTTTTATATAATTTTAATAAAAAGTTTAAAAAGACACGAGTGGTTTACATTTTAAGAGATTATGGGTCCGAGAGTCCATTACACTCGAGGAAGGATTAACACCCCCATAATGCCCATAATCGGTACCCTCAATTATATTGTTGTCCTTATTATTACAAATTTAAGAATTTGAATTTATAATCCTTTAATTCTCAAATATATTTTAAAAGGAATTTTAGGAAAAATATTATTATTATTATTATTATTTATTTCCAATTAAAGAAGAAAGTAACTCCCTAATTATGTTAAGACAATTATTTCTTATGTTTTAACCGGAATATATAGAAAATTGTTCGGTTTATAAGAAATTTAAAAAAAAAATCTAAAAAAGTCTATTATTACTTCTAATTAATGAAGAAAATAACTTACTAGTTATATTAAGGGAATCATTTCTTATGTTTTAATTAAAATAATATTGACATATTCTGCATCTTTTAGAAAATTAGGGGGAAATATGACAATTTATTTATTTTTAATTAGCGAAGAAAGTGATTCCCCAATTATTTTAAGGGAATCATTTCTTATAATTTAATTAAAAATATTTAAAAGAATGTCATTTAAAAGTTTTCTAAAAAGAAAACAAATAATAAAGACCCTAAAAAACTAGGCATTAAACAATGAATCGGGTCATTGAGGAAGGATTAGTTGATGTTTATTCATTAATTAATGAGACCTAATTTAATTTTAAGCGATCACTAAAAATATTTATTTATTTACTAATATTAAAATTGAATGTCCAGTTTTTTTGGAGTGCTCTTTTCAATATTAGAAAACAAACAAATATTTTAAATTAATCTCAATTATGTGCTTATAATGAGTTTCTAAAAATTTTAAAAGTGTTTGGACTAAATTAGAAGTAATTAGACTTAGAATGATCAAAATGATTATAAATTTAGTGATTAATACTAAAGAACCTAATCTTAAGTTCTTTGATCTAATTTATAAATCTAATCTAATGACTTAATTAATGAAGTTCTAAACCTAAAGTGTAATTCTAAACTTAAGTTAAAGTTAAGTACTAAATTAAAAGAATTCTAAAATTTAAAGGACATAATTAAGAGTCAAGTTCTATAGAGTGACTAAATGTAAATGTCTAAAACTTTAAGGGTTTTAATGGTTAATTCTAGTTAGTAACTAATCTAATAGAAATTAAAATCTAAAGGATCTATTTAAAGGTTTAATCGGTGACTAAAATATATATTTTAAAGTTAGCAATCATATCTAATAACTAAACACATTTAATAAAAATTACAACAAATGGAATTAAAATCGGGACTGAATTGCATTAATTGAAAATTCAGGAAAACATTTAATACATGCAGTGACCAAATTAAAAGGAAGGAAAAACAATTGGAACTCTTTAATGACCTAATTTTTAATTAGCCAAACAATTATAGGAAAACACAAAACCCTAAGCCTAACACGCGTGAAACCTTTTTTTGTGAAACATGTTTCCTTCCTGCGCCATGCTCTTTCATTATCGCTTTCTTTTCCTTTCTTTACAAACAAAAATCTTTACTTTGATTCGAAAACAATAGCAACACATTCCCAAAAAAAGATTTTATTGATCAAACTCTCTATATTTTCATGAACTCGAACATGTTCATCCATTAAAACCTTTCCAAATTCGAAACTAATCTCCTATACGAATCAAATGTAAAAAAAAAGAACACCACATTATAACAACGCTCATCTTCAAGATGAAATTTCGGCTGAGCTTGAAAATTTCGGTGACTCACGATTGCGGCAGCGATGGTTTTCACGGCGGTGACAGTAACTCCGATGAAAGCTCGGTAACACTATCTCACCCTCTCTTCGTTCTCCTTCGAATATGAAAAATGGTACTTTCCTCCGATTTTCATATGATTTTTTGTTAACAATGGATAATGATTTCCATGCACTTCCCCCTCTTGTGATAATTAATGTTATTTATATTGATCCCATGCACCTTGAATCTGTTAGATCTAAAGCTTCTCGTTCGTGTTCCTATTGTAACTGATTCTGTTGAAACTAACATTCTCTGGAACCTTCATTTAAAAAAACTGATTTTTATAATTTTGGTATTTTCTGCATTTTCCGGTGAAAAATGATACACGGTGGACGGAGGAAATAATGAACAATGATCGAATGAGCAAAACGACTGGCGCGTGAAGTACACGCACCAGTGATGGCATCAATGCGCCGACGAGACCTCCAACAACTCCGGCAATGACATGACATCTCCTTAGCCTTTGGATCCGATCTTCATCAACGGTTCTCATTAATTTGTGTTTCCTTAGCATGGATTGTCAAGTTGCCAAATTCTAGAAACTTGAAATGTCATATGCAAAGGACCCAACCATTTAATGCATCGACTCTTCAAATTAAATCAAAAGTCTTTTCTCCCACCCAGTGGACAAAAGTGGCGGCAGCACATGAGTAAAGTATCTATGTTTTCAAATTTTTAACAAAGTGATGGGCTGGTAATGGGCTAGGTTTTTTCAAAAGTAATGGATATTAAAATTGGATTTGTATTTATTTTTGTATTGAGTTTTTTTTTAAATGCATCATATATACATGTGAATGGACTTATTTATTTTTAAATTGGGTTTGTGCTAATATAGAATGGATATCACTATTTATTATTGGACACAGTACTATTTATTTTATATAGTAAACCATGTATAAGTAAAATCATATAATATGATAATCAAGTTCATGCGTTAATATAAACCATGTAATATGAAAATCAAAACTGTATACTAGTTTTATTTATGAAAATTATACTATATTATTTATAAAAATCACATAAGATAAAACTATATATCATATACTATGTATACCAAAACAATATGTTAATATATTATACACTTAATATGTGTTATATGTATTATGCTAATTAAAATTATGCTATTATACTAGCATGCCAACACATTAAAAGTATACAAAACATATTTTTATTATTTAAAAGTCACATTAAAACTATATACTTTATTTAAAAATAACCCACTCATAATATCACCACCCAGATAAAATGGGATGATGATAAGTTGTAATATTGTTTTACCAAAGTCGTTAAATAAAACAAGGTTGGGTGTTTGTCAATCCTATCAAATGCGTAAGAGCCATCTTTTACCATTCGTTGCTCCTTAAACTTTATACCCTATGTTGTTTGAACTTGTTTTTACGAATCTTTGGGGACCGTCTCACATTGCATCGAGTGATTATTGATACTATATTGTATTTGTGAATGCTTACATAAGACACACGTGGCTCTATTTACTTAAGTCTAAGGACCAAGCTGTTGGAGCATTTCACTTGTTTTACAAGATGGTGCAAACGCAATATGAGACTGTTATCAAGGTTGTTCAAAGCGATTGGGATGGTGAGTACCGAAGTCTTTCTCTCGTGCTGCTTAAAGAAGGAATTCAACATCCCACAACTTATCCCCACCACTCCCAACAAAATGGAATTGTAGAACGCTAGCATAACCTCGTGCAGCCTTACCGTTTCGGTTTTGGTCATTTTTTTGTGGTAACGACGGTGTATATTATCAATAGACTACCTACCAAAGTATTGAACGGGGTCTCTCTATTTCAGCATCTACATGGCAAACCACCTCGTCCTTACGCATTTGAGTGTTTTTGGATGTCGATGCTACCCTCATACTCGATCTTTTCAATCGTACAAAATGGCATTTTAGTCACAACCCTGTGTCTTCCTTGGTTATAGTATGCAACACAATGACCAGGGATTGAAATAGCTGTTGCGATCGCGTTTGTCGCGATTAAGGACATAGCTGGAGCTATTGCACTATTGCGGACATAGTTGGAGCTATTGCGGGGTTTGTGGATATCGCGGTCATACAATAACGATATTGGAGGGTACTGCTACAGTTATTTCGTAGGCGCTATTATGGTTGCGAACCGCTATTTAAATCCCAGACCATGACTATAAATGCATGGCATCCAATGGTCGTATCTTTATCTTACAAAATGTAGTGTTTGGTGAACATATTTTTCCATTTGCATATGAAAAGTTTCTGCCAAATATTTCCCCTTCAAGTCGGCAACCAAGGGTGCCTCTTCACATAATTCCATGCGTTGATCGTGTATGTGGAACAACTAGTTTGTCGAGATCCTAGCCACCGACTGCAATTGGTTTGGGTCCTATCTTCTCCGACATGGCCTCATAACAACACACACATCCTTGCTATAATATTAAAGGGAAACTTGCATATTTGCCTCACGAGGATATGAATCCAGTGCTACAGGTGTTGTACCTCATTGTTCAAATACACCAAGCAATAACGAGGGGTCTGATTCTAGTCATGAGCATGTTGATCCACCATCTGTGATAAACACAAACCATCACCATATGATAACCAGAAGTAAGATGGGGTTTTTAAACACAAGGTATTTCATGTCAACAAGAGTTTCCATGATGGTTTGGATGCTATCGAACCAAATACAATTCAACAAGCCTTGGTCGATCCTCACTAGACAACTACTGTGCTAGAAGAACACAATGTCTTGATAAAAAATAATACATGGGAGCTAGTTTCATTACCGAGTGATCGATCAATCGTTGCATATAAGTGGCTATTTCGCGTCAAAAAGAACTCTGATGGTTTCATTGCCTGGTTGAAGCTCGCTTAGTGGCGAAGGGTTTTCCCAAAACCCTGTACTGATATTTGTGAATGTTGTTATTGCCTTGGTAATCTCTAGAGAATGGACGTTACGACAAATAGACATTAATAATACATTTTTAAATGGTGTTCTAAATGAGGAGGTTTTCATAGTTCAGCCATCTGGCTTCGAACAAGTTGCTTCGGATGGTTCATTGCTGGTTTTTAAACTTCGAAATGTGTTGTATGGCTTGAGGCATGCTCCAAGGGTGTGGTACACGGAGCTTCGCCAGTTTTTTGTTGATGATGTGTTTAGAAGGGCTGCTGCTGATGCTTCCTTGTTTGTTAAAGGTGCTGGAGATGCATCCATTTATGTTGATGACATAGTAATTACAGGAAAGTTTGATGAAGATGCCAACGCTATTATTTAGTTTTTGGGGCAGTATTTTTCTCCTAAGGATCTTGGTGAAGTAAACTACTTCTTGGGGATGAAGGTTGAGCGTAAAAATGGTAAATCTTACTTCGGCAACGTAATTTCATCAAGGAGCTGCTTATCAAAACAAATATGTATGGGGCTATAGCCGCACTAACCCGAATGGTTACATTTGCCAAACTCACTCAGGACGGAGGAAGACATATTGAAGATCCTCAAATGTATCGGAGTATAGTTGGGGCGGTCTTGTATTTCAGTCACACTTGTCCAGACATAGGCTTTATGTGAATAGGGTTGCTCAGTACATGCAACAACCCTATTAGCAGCATTGGATGGCTGTTAAGGAAATTCTACGATATTTGAATGGCAAACTGCATCATGGGATGTTGTTTCAAGCATTAGAGGAACATCTTCGTATTACACTTTCGTGGGTGCAGATTGGGCTAGAAGCATGGATGACAAGGGCTTGATTACTGGTTACTGCGTGTACTTAGACCGGAATATTGTTTCATGAAGTTCCAAGAAACAAAAATCAATTTCCTAATCTACCACAAAGGCCGAATACCGTAGTGTTTCGGATGCTGCATCTGAAGTCACGTGGTTGAAAACTCTTCTACATGACCTTGGCGTTTCATGTCATGCTAAACCCATAATTTGGCGTGATAACATCAGCATTGTCGCTATTAGTGCAAACCCAGTTCTTCATAGAAGATCCAAGCATGTGGAGCTGGATGTTCACTTCGTTAGACAAAAGGTGGCTGATGGAGTGCTACTTGTTAACTATGTAACAACCAGGAAACAAGTCACTCTCTAAAGCAATTTTTGTTGGCTTCAGACAAAGGTAGCTGTTGAGACGACGTTAGAGAATAAAGAAGTCGGGAGAATGTTAGACCATGAAGAAAAGAGATGTTAGCAATAATAGCTTTGCTGAGCTGGCAGTAGTTTGTTAGAAGAATCTAATGTGCTATCACTAGAGTTGTTAGGGTTTGTTGCATGGTCATTCACGTTTTATGAGTGTGTTATTAGCTATATAAGGGTGTCATCCTTGTACATCTAAACATATGAATTTCCTTTGAGCCTTTGTTAATCTGTCATCTCTCTCATGCTCATATTCAATAAACCTTTAAAGTATTTCAACAACAAGGGAAAGGGCTAATTAATTTACAAATTTTCTAACGAACCCAAGCTTGTTTCTTCTCTTACTTTTATGGCCTCTTTAATTTATGGGTAACTAGAAACCTATGTGGTATTGATATTGATACAGGGACGAATACGGGAAAGGGAAGGGAAACAAAATTTTCTAAAATTACAAGGTAAGGGGATAGTAAGGGTACGACATATATATATTTTTAAATATAAATAGATGTAAAAAGTCATAAATAAAGTCAATACTTCGTAGTAAATCAGATACATCCCACCAATCATCACTCAAAAGCTTTTCCTTCATAAAGTTTACTTTTTCCCATGCCGTATTCTCTATAAGAATTTCATTCATCACTTATGACCATTATTTGAATTCCCCTACTTGATAAGTTTAAACCTCTTAAACATCACAATGATCGAAGCAAAACGAGTATCGACAACTGAAAATAACTTAAGAGGACTAAATATTTGGAAGATTACCAATCTCATGTTATGTTTCATGATGAAATTCTTGATTTATATGGCATCCCCATGAATTTCAGTAATACAATTGCACAAGGCATATGTTTCCTCATTTTCCTTATATTTTTTTCCAAACAAATGTTTTTCAAGGTAAGATTAAGTGTATGGACAACACATGTTGTTCAATAAATATGAGGATACATGCTCTCAATAATCTCTTTTGCCCTCTTACAATTAGTTGCAGTGTCAATAATTTCCTGCACCACATTTTGATGACCCACATTTATTGTACCCCATCTTACAATTGCCAATGAAAAACTTATCTTTGACTTACCAAAACAATTCACATATTTAAGAAACATAGACCCATTTCTAGAAGTAGCCATGAAATTAATGGGAGGTTTTCTTGTTGAATCACTCCAATCGTTACATACAATAGTTAACCCCTTTTTTCTTGCCATGTTACTTTAATCGGATGCAAGAGTTTCTCAACATTATTTTTTTCTTGTTGGAGCAATGTGGTTCATAATTTATTATAACTAGGGGGAACATAACCAAGTATATTGTGAGTTGTAGTAAAAGTGAAAGCTTATGATAATGAGGATTTCTAACATGATTAAAAGGCAAACTATCCATATAGAACATTCTTGTAATTTTTATCTAATTGTGCCCTAGCATTCATATCGAATTATCTAGCAAGAGGTGACAAGCTAGGTTTTCTCTTCTTATGAGAAGAATTAATCTCTACTACAACAAAATACGTTTTTAGCAGCGTGTTTTTAGTCATATAGAGGTGTTTTTAAGCGCGGCTAAAAACCTTTGTGGCACAAAAACAAACGACGCAAAAAGCGACACTGAAACAAACACCGCAAAAAAGCGACACTTGTCATTGACAAATGCCACTAAAGGTAATGATATTTAGCGGCGTTTTTTTATAAATGCCGCTAAATATTCTGACATATAGTGTCGTTTGTTCCAAAAAAACGTCGCTAAATGTTATGTCATATAGTGGTGTTTGTAAATGTAAAATGACGTTATTGACTACGTATATAGTGACATTTTCTGTATAAATGCTGCAAAATATCTAGAACTTTAATGGCGTTTTTAAAAAATGCCAGTATTGACTATGTATTGAGTGGCTTTTTTTATACAAACGCCACGAATTAAAACTAATTTTTCAAATGATGTTTTCTACTCTTTTGTTACCCAACTTTAACTTGTAGCATTATCTAATAAACTTGACATCCATAACAACAAACTTGAAATCTATAATAATAAATCAAAGTTTACATTAACGTAAAATATAAATGTAGTTCAACATTGTTAACTAGAATAAAAAATAATAACACATACGATGGTGGACTCTGGGGTTGATTTTATCGTATCATATGCATCATAGCTTTAATAGACTACAAAATATTCTCCAAATATTTTGTATTTACTGTTGTATATTTAGTTGCCTAAATTATAACCTAATTACTAAATTATAGCCTAATTACTAAATTATAGCCTAATTGTTAGGATTATATCTACTAATGACTGTGTATATATTGAACCCCTGTGGTAATGAAAAAGGCACGGAATTACATTCCTTCAAGGTATTAGCTACGGTTGATCTATTCTAGCTTCGCAACCTTATTTTTTTCTCTTCCTCTTATTCTATGTCTTCTGTCTTTCCGTCTGACATGGCTCCCACATTATCTTCCTCATCCTTTCACCCTGCTCTTGTTGTTTCTAACATCAAGACACATGTTCCCATCACTCTTGAGATGGAGAAGGTCCAGTATACAAATTGGGCGGAGTTATTCAAGGTCCATTGTCGTTCTCACAAGGTTCTTCATCATATTATCCCACCGAAATCTAAGGACGGGAAGGCCACAGAGCCAGCCACCCTTAGTCAGGAAGAACAAGAGCTGTGGGATACGTTGGATGCTGCTGTCGTTCAGAGGATTTATTCCACGATTTTGACAGATCTCTTGAATGTCGTTATTGAAGCCGATATTTCTGCCATGACTCTATGGAATTGTCTTCGCGATTTGTTTCAGGATAATGAGAACTCTCGTGCCGTTTCCTTGGAACACGAGTTTAACAACACCTACTTGAAGGATTTCTGCATATTGCCAGTACCTTAAAACACTTTCCGACCAACTCAAGAATATTGGTGCTCCAGTTTCAAACAATCATCTTGTTCTTCGCATGGTGGGTGGTCTCACACCGGCTTACAAGGGAGTTGCTTCTGTTATTCGCCACAAAAAGGTACTACATCCTTTTTATGAAGTTCGATCGATGTTGGCCTTAGAAGAAACCAATATGAAGGAGGCGACGGCTGATGATGCAATGATGGTGACTAATCATGACACTGATGAGATTTCTAATCATCATTCTCCAGGTCGCGCACGTGGGAAACAAAACAAGCACCGCAACAACAACAAAAATCGTAAACCTACTAGTAGTGGAGTTCAGACGTCGGGTGCTGGACGTGGTGGCAACTGTGGAGGTGGTCCAAACTTTGGCGATGGTCAGCAGGGTCCGATGCAACCACCATGGGCTATGCCTCCTTGGTGGACATGGATGCAACCAACTTGGGCCATACCTCCTTGTCCATATCCGACTCAACCTTGGGGTAGGCAAGTTGGACCACGACAGCCTGGTATTCTAGGAGCACGACCCCAGCAACAGTAAGCCTATGCTACAACATCCCAGTGGGCTCTAATGGATATTGAGTCCGCCATGCACACCATGTCTCTCTCTCAACCGGATCCAAACTAGTATATGGATAATGGGCGACGTCTAATATGACATCAACACAAGGTAATCTCTCGTCTTATGTTAATATGAGCAAAGATAATGGTGTTACTGTTGGTAGTGGTCAGTTAATTCCAATTCGTGGTTACAGTCATACCTTATTACCTTCCCCGAACCTACCTTTGTCTCTCAAACATGTCTTGCATACTCCGAATCTTATTAAAAATGTAGTGTCTATTCAGAAATTTACAACTGATAATAATGTGTCAGTGGTGTTTGATCCTTGTGGGTTTTCCGTGCATGATTTACAAACGGGGAGACGTCTAATGAGATGTGATAGTACCAAATCTCTCTACCCAATCACTCCCACCAGGCCGCATCCAGCCTCCTCTCCTACTGCCTTGCTTGCTTCAACGCTTTGGCATGACCGTTTAGGTCACCCGGGCGACTCCATTTTATCTATTCTTCAGCAAAATAAACTGATTACTTGTAATAGTCCATCTAAGTCTACTACTTGTCAATCTTGTGTACTGGGAAAACATATTCGATTGTCTTTTATTCTTTCAACTTCTCAAACTTGCATGCCTTTTGATATTATTCATAGTGATCTTTGGACCTCTCCAATTTTGAGTTCTTCGGGACACCGTTATTATGTGCTTTTTTTGGATGATTATTCGAAATTCTTGTAGACTTTTCCCATTGCTAATAAATCACAAGTATTCTCCATTTTTACTAAATTTCAAGCTCATATTCGGACCCAGTTTGAACGAGATATCAAAACCATACAATGTGATAATGGGGGAGAGTTTGATAATGCCTCTTTTTGGAAATTCTATGAGTCCCGTGGCATTTCTTTTCGTTTCTCCTGCCCTTATACCTCCTCACAAAACGGAAAGCCCAAACAAAAAATAAGATCCCTTAATAATATCATCTGCACACTATTGTTTCATGCCTCTTTTCCACACTCTTTTTGGCATCATGAGCTTCATATGGCAACCCATCTTTTGAATATTCTTCCAGTACACTACTAGCCGATGCGTCTCCTCTACAAATTTTATACCACCGGGTTCCCTCTTATTCTCACATTCGGGTTTTCGGGTGCTTGTGTTATCCTCTTATTTCATCCACGACTATTCACAAATTACAAGCTCGATCCACTCCCTGTGTTTTCTTGGGTTATCCCGATAATCATCGAGGCTATAAGTGTTTTGATTTATCCAACAATAAAATCATAATCCGCCAGCATGTACAATTTGATAAAACTATCTTCCCTTTTGCCAAAGTCCATCAACCTAGTACATGTGATTATGATTTTTTGAATGATGGCGTGTCGCCATATCTTCTTCATTAAAACCAACCACAACAACCTCCACTTTCTTCTCCTACAGCCAGTCATGTCTTCTCCAGCCTCTCACTCATCTATGAGCAGACAGTTCGCAGTCCCATCTCCTCCAAAATCCTCACCAATTCGGCCCAAACCGCCCCCTAATCGATTCGAACGCCTTGTCACCCGCAACCAACATGGTATCTTTAAGCCAAAAACTATATTTGACCCATCCGAGGCCCACACTATCACGGTTACGAGATCTCCTCTCCCCCGTAACCCTATGGCTGCACTTCGTGACCCGAATTGGAAGTTGGCTATGACTGACGATTATGATGCTCTTATTAAAAATAAGACGTGGGATTTGGTACTCCACCCTCTTGGAGTTAATGTCATTCGTTCTATGTGGATTTTTACTCATAAAATAAAGTCTAATGGTTCATTTTAGAGGCATAAGGCCCGTCTTGTAGGTGATGGTAAAACTCAGTGTGTTGGTATTGATTGTGGAGAGACTTTCAGTCCGGTAGTGAAGCCAGTAATAATTCGTACTGTGCTTAGTCTTGCCCTGTCGAAACAATGGTCGATTCATCAGTTAGATGTAAGCAATGCTTTTTTGCATGGTGACCTCAAGGAAACGGTTTATATGCATCATCCTATGGGATTTCGAGATCAAGTGCATCCTGATTATGTATGTTTACTGCGTAAATCTCTCTATGGGCTCAAACAAGCCCCTCGGGCGTGGTACAAGAGGTTTGCTGATTTTGTTTCTTCCATTGGTTTCTCTAACAGTAAATCAGATACTTCCTTATTTCTTTACAAACACGGGTCGGATATGGCATACCTATTGCTTTATGTTGATGACATTATTTTGACGGCGTATTCTGAGCATCTCCGCAAGTCTATAATGGCTCATCTCAACTCTGAGTTTGCTATGAAGGATTTGGGTTTCTTGAACTATTTTCTCGGCATCAGTGTGACTCGACACAAGGGTGGGTTGTTTTTATCACAACAAAAATACGCTGAGGACATCATTGATCGAGCAGGCATGCATTCTTGTAAGCCCAATCACTCCAGTTGATACTAAGCCGAAGGTAAGTGCCACCAGCGGTGCACAATATGCTGATCCAACGCAGTACCGCAGCCTTGCGGGTGCCCTGCAATATCTCACATTTACGCGGCCGGATATTTCCTATGCAGTTCAACAAATTTGTCTCCATATGCATGACCCTCGGGATGAACATATGAACGCTCTCAAGCGTATCATCCGGTATATCCAAGGTACTCTTCATCTTGGTTTACATATTTTTCCTTCCTCCATTACTGATCTTGTCTCTTAAACGGATGCGGATTGGGGAGGTTGTCCCGATACTCGACGATCCACCTCCGGGTATTGTGTCTTTTTAGGTGACAGTTTGATCTCATGGTCGTCCAAACGTCAGCCTACGCTTTCCCTATCAAGTGCCGAGGCAGAATACAGGGAAGTTGCCAACGTTGTCTCGGAATCTTGTTGGCTTTGTAATCTTCTTCTCGAACTCAATTGTCTCATCCGTTAAGCAACAATGGTTTACTGCGACAATGTGAGTATTATATATCTTTCTGGAAATCCCATTCAACACCAGCGTACGAAGCACATTGAAATGGATATTCATTTTGTTCGAGAAAAAGTTGTGCGGGGTGAGGTTCGTGTTCGTCATGTGCCATCTAGGTACTAGATTGCGGATATTTTCACGAAGGGGTTGCCCCTTATATTGTTTGACGATTTTCGGACCAGTCTTAACGTTCGAGATCCTCCCGTTTCGACTGCGGGGGAGTGATAGACTACAAAATATTCTCCAAATATTTTGTATTTACTGTTATATATTTAGTTGCCTAAATTATAGCCTAATTACTAAATTATAGCCTAATTGTTAGGATTGCATCTACTAATGACTGTATATATATTGAACTCCTCTGGTAATAAAAAAAACACGGAATTACATTCTTTCAAGCTTGAAGTTGATTTTGAAAGTCTCCACTAATACAGAAACTAGCATCCTCAGGATCACCCACAGGATCTCACACCTCTCTTCTTGTTACATAATGCAAAGCAGTAACAGCACCACTATGACCCCTCAATATGCGAACATTGGTTTGTGTTCTCTTCAGCCCAGCAGCAGGCAAATCTTTTTTGCGTGCATTCTCATTCGCTGATCAATTAAAACATAAATAGCCATGAAAACATTTGGTCCATTTCCTCAATATAGAACACTCTAGGTATCTAATGCTAACAAAAGATATACATGCTGCACCATCAGAAGCCTATTTACGAACACGACAAAATAAGTTTGTTCTTAATGTTGAATCCCTACTAAACATGCTCCGCACCCAGCTCCTTCCAACACCAGATGCCTCTACAGGTTGGTAATTCTCATCCACAACATCCTTTACACGTGGAGATTGCAAACCAGAAGGCAATACTGACTGTAGCTTCACAGATGTGACGCCCCAATAATTGATACGAAGTTGCTCAATATGTGACAAAAGTACTCTGAGCTTTATCTGAAACATAATTGGTCACCATCAAAGCAACGAATATATTTATTTTTTATTTAAAAAAAGAGTTCCATGGACAATCAGGCCAGGAATGGACCAAATGATTATTATTCAGAAGCTTCAAATCCAACATAAACAAAGTGCTTCAAACCACAGGGAGAGAGTAAGAGAGATGTCAAAAAAAAAGAGAACTAGTTGAGCAAACTAAAACTGAATTCTGAACATGTCACAACATTTTAATTATTCTTCATAATGAGCTGGCACACTTAATAAGGAAGAACGAGCGACTACAAGTTCCTATCCCAGTAGTAAAGTACAGCTAAAGTAGTTCCTAGTCTCAACTTTTAAAGCATATGTATTGGAAACTATTTTTAATTACTAGTGTGTCTTCTGTGTGAAAGCAAAGCAAAAGCACTGACTTCTAGCTTGTGCAAAAGGGATACTTCTGCACAGGTTGAAACCTTAAAAGCCAAACTGGAGGAATATTGCATGAAGGAGAGACAAGGTCCTAGGTGGAAATCAAAATCAAATTCAAGAACAATTTTAAATTTGGGTTCTTTAATTTAGACTTAGATTACACTTTTATTTATTTCCTTAAGTTTATTGACTATTTTTTTTTATTTCAGTTGATATACTTCCCTTTTAGAATAGGTTTTCTATTTATGTAATAAGACTGCTCCATATTTAAAGGGTCATATGAAATAACTAAACCCTATGCAGAATTTCTATCAAAAGCCCTAAAGAGATTTGGATCTCTCTTTAATGAGTCCTAAGGTTTCAGTATCCCTTTAATGAGCTAAAAGGTTTCAATCTCCCTTTGATGGGAAGAACTATCAATTCCAGTCACAATTGGTCGTAACAAATAAACCCAAAATTTGAACACCGAATTCAAGACATGAGAATTAAACTGACTATGAACTTGGCAGGGAAAATGGAATTAAGTGGGAAGGGTGTATGCAGGACAGATGTTTAGAGAGGTCCATATTCAATATCATTTTATTCTATGACAAAGCATTGTCTGATCAAGAAGCTGTCGGCAGATTAGTGGAGCCTTTGCAAATAGAATTGACAGAAGCTAAAAATACCTGAAGCTGCGTGAGCATCCAGAGAAGAAACGAGCCATGGAGTTAGAGAAAAAGGCCAAACAACACACATGCTGTAATCTACAAGACTCAAGTAAGCGGTTGAATATTCAGGTAATTTTTATTGACGTAATTTGTTGCATATGTGCTAGGTTCTAAAATTATGAATTCTTTTAACTCTGGTTAACAGGAAGGAGAATGTTACTTTGAAGCTTTAGTATAAATATTTAATATTCTATTATGGCAGTTCAATTATTTGAAGTGCTTATCTATTATGGCAGTTCTAAAATTCTAGGATCCTAATATGGTAACATCTTTGTAATCGAAACAGAAAATGCTATAAAAAAACACTGAGATAATCAAAAAGCTATTCTTGGTAATTCGTTTAGGAAACGAATATAAAAACAAATATAAGTGCTTATCACGTAGTAACCATGTTCAAGTGAAATTTCCCAGAGTTTTAAGCATAAAAACAAATATAAGCAGTAAATGGAAAAAGGGTTGAAAACTAGCCTACAATATAAAAAAAACTTCCTCCATGTACAAGACATAAAGTTCCAAAGATTAACCATGAATATGCATGGAACACTGAATCTGGATAAAATCAAGTGAGACACAAAATAGTATGAACAAGATAATTGAAACCCAACCCTTCGAATTCCCTATCCCTGAATCTTGATAAATCTTTCCTCCAAAACTTCCAATTTCCCAGAACTAGTATAGCCCTAACTTTCATTTTTATTCACTCTCTAAACTTAGGTTCACAAAGAATCGCTTAGTCTCGAAGTAAACTGCAATTTATTGTCTTTCTTAAATGTTTTCTTTATTTACTCAACTAGCCAAACAGAAGCAACAAGGAACATTTAGACAGAAAGAATCAAGGGGAAACATAAGCAAACCATTTTCCTTCTTGATATCCTCTAGGCGCCTCTTGCGACGGCTGGCCCAATCGGTGAAGCTAGTGCAACCCTCACCGTCGGGAGCGCAGTCGGAGGGTCCAGAGAATTTACTATCATTGAAAGCGAATCCAAAATCACAGCCAGAGATGGAGGCACCACGCGTGTAATCGGAGTCCATCTCGTTTATATCTCTTGTTACAAACCCTAAACTTAAACCCTCTTATTTTTTTACTCCCCCTTTTATCTTTAAAGAAAGGAACTAAAAATACAAGATAAGAAAACACGTATCTGAACAAAAGAACTGGGTTTAGGTAAACGGCAGGAATAAAAATGTCACTAAAATATGAGTCTATAGCGGTTTTTTATAAAAATATAATTAAAGTACGTGTTTTTAGTGATGTTTGTATACAAACGCCACAAAAATAAGAGTCTATAACGGTGTTTATATAAAAACACCATTAAAATACGAGTCGTATAAAAATGTCACTAAAGTATGAGTGTTTAGCCACGTTTGTATAAAAACGCCACTAAAATATAATCTTTAGCGGTGTTTATATAAAAATACCACTAAAGTACGAGTATTTAGCGGCGTTCTTTAAACAAACGCGCTAAAAATGCTACTATAAACCCATTTTGCTATAGTGTCAACTCCATCTTGAGATTGACTGGGCAAAGAAACTTCTCTAGTTGCTCTTAGTTTCTGTTTCTTCTCCCACTTCTCTACCAACCATACCATTTCAAGTTTTTAACTTTTAGTTACTCTTTTGCAAATTGCAAATCATTCACCTGAAATTTGAAGCAAATGTACTTTTATCATAGTATAGCTTTCATTACGAGTTTCACCACAAATATTACATCAGAAATTCCAAGTTACTCTAATAGTCTCTGGCTTTTCTATCTCTGTCACATAATCCTACGATAGAGATAAATTCTCATTTTGGGATAACGAAATTGACTCACTCCCACTAGTATTTCTAGTCCCACTACCACCTTTAGATGTCATATTTAAACTAAATTGATTTGTTTACATTAAACAAAAAAAATCAATTGAGTTCAAAGATCATGTATCAATCTAATGGAATTAAACACTTGGAAAGCTAGAACTTGAAAGCAAATATATCTACTTATAGAATTACAAAAAAAGAAAAGAAAAGATTCAACTATGAAATTTTATTAAGTTTAATCTAGATGAAAATATACAATAAAATTCCATTTTTATCAAGTTTCATTTTCCAAAATACAATAATGAAATTTGAATGTATATGGAGTGAAAATCGAATTGGTAAAAAGTTAAAAGTTTGAACACAAAAAATTGAATTGGTTGAATCAATTTAATCAACATCATCCTATTCATGCCTATCAAAAAGCCATTCGCTTAGTTTGAGTGGTTAAGGCGTGTGCCTGCTAAGTACATGGGGCATTCCCGATAGAGCTCGAATATCTCAGGCGACGTTATGTTTTTGTTTTAGGCATTCTATTAGACGTCTAACTGACATATAAAATAAGCCTAGACTATGTTTATAAGCCAAATTCAAAGTAAAACGAAAAACTGAAATTGTATAGAAAATCTAAAATAATTTTCAAAATTCTTGGCTCTAATTAAAAAAATATAAGATTTGGGTTATCTCGATTTTAGTCATAAATGTCAAGTTGAACTAACACAAATTTGGCCAAAAATAATTAAAAGAATATTGGGAAGATTAGGGTGGAGTGGGAGATGTACTAACAAGAGTTTGGCATATCGATTGAGCCTATCACCAACTATGTCGAGAGAATGAAAGGATTTAGAAGTGGCAAGAGCTTTATCGAGCTTAACCCGACTATAAAATTTAAATGTAGATGCAGCATCGAATTTGAATTAATAGGATATGCTTACCATCAAAACATGAACCGTGGAGACCCATAGCGAACTGAACCGTGGAGACCCTCACCAGCACGAATTTGGATTTTGGAAGGGAAAAAAAGTTTCTGGTAATGAAAGTGAGAGACGATTGATGAGTGTTCTATTTTGTTACTAATTACTCCATGTTATCTCTTTAATGTTACTAATTTGGGCTATTTATGTTCGATTTGCGTAGGACTCTATTTTCCAAAAAACAACGTTTAAATGGTAAGTTCTGTAGTTTTTTTATTTTCAGGAATCAAGGCTGGACACATGGGCATGACTTTGGGCATGATGATACTGATGTGGCAGAATCTACAGTCCAGTTAGTGATGACTTCTCGAAGACGACCCAGTCAACAGAATAAAAAAGGAAGGACAGACTGATGAAAAATCTTTAAGGTTTAAGAATTGTAATTGAATTTAAATATTTGATATTTATTATTTAATTATTTAGGATTCTAGTTTGCTATTGTTTAGGATTTAAGTATTTGAATGCTTTTAGAATTATCTTTAGGAATTTTATTTTCTTTAGGATATCTCAAGCTATAAATACCTTAGGGTAAAGCTTGAAAAACATGTACTGCTTTCAGCTTTTATTTGCTTGGGATATTTTTTAAAGATTATTTTCTTCTTCATATTTTTTTATTTTCTTTACTTTCTTTTACATGCTAAGTATGATTTCTATCAAGCTTAGCTAATTTTTCATTTAGCCGATAGCTAAGTGACGACTCAATCCATTTTGTGAGAATTGAAAAGCACTTCATACCTTCATATATCTTACTTGATTTTCTACAAAATTGGATTAGCAATCGACCTCTCAGAAATCAAGATCGGGATCTTATTAAGACACGATAATTTGAGCACGGGCTTTTTCAGCACTCAAAGTTACATTGGTGTTAACGTTGATAGCCGTTGTTAATCCAAACAATGAATAAATTCCAATGATTGACTTTGGGAAATTAGTTCACCGGAGAGAAGAGTAAGTTACAAGGGTTGGGCCTTGTAGACTGTAACAGACAATAATCCGAAGTAAAATATCTTTCTGTGATCAAGACGAATTGAGGCGAAGCGAAGCTAGATGCTATCTCTTATCATAATTACTTTCAATTATTTATTTTTGTTCTTTCTTTATTGCTTTGTTATTTTCAATTTATTCTGCTAAACCCCATTTTATTTTCCTCTTACAGATTTCTTGGTTAAAGATCAATTCAAATCGACATTGGAATGTTCTAAGTCCATGCGGATCGACCCTTTCTTCTCTATATTACATTTATAGCTTATTTATCTGAGAAAAAGAATTATTTATTTGACAATTATGACGTTTGTCAACGATATTAAGAAGAGAATGTTTTTGAGAAAGACTATAGAAAAAGGGAATTGAGGAGAACCTGCCAAAATTACGTTTTGTGTGAGATTTGTTTTTAAATTTTTAATGAAAAATGTCAAAATTACCCATGGAGACTCATGTGATAGTCACATATCATCCCAAAACATCCCTAGATAAGCATCAAACATCCTCGAGATCATTCAATCATACCTCGCCATCATGGTAGGTCTCCGGTACGTACCCGAACCATCTCCATGTCGGGGATATATCGGGTACTTAAAACGGGGGTTCCTTTGTCATCCATATGGTTCATAGCTAGACGCAAATAAGAACATGTTTTTTGATCTAAAACTAAGACGGAAGATGAATGCAACTAAGGAAAAAGGAGAAAGTGAAGAGTGAGTTCTAAAGAAGAATATACCCAAGCGTAGATATTAGGAACTGGTCAACGGAACAAATAACCAGTCAATGGGCCAGGTAAGCATTTAACGGTATAGCACAACTTTCCGTCACCCAAGCTAACGACAGTTAATGTCGAGTTATCATTTTTTTATAAATCGATAACAATAGTAACCAATTTGTAAATTTTGAAAGTTGAATAGGAAAAATAAAAACATACTCAAATTTTAGTGATCATTTGTATAGTTCACCCTAAAATTAAAGACCAAAACAGGTAAAGTTGAGTGAAAAAATAGTTTACCTAAACATTTATATGCTAGAGTGTGTTTGGTAAAGTTTTTAAAAATACTTTTAGTTAAAAGGCCTGTTTTAATTGTAAAATCAATGTCAAATATGTAAAAAATGGAAAACAATTATGGTGGGAATGGTGGTTTCAAACCTAGAATTTTTAGCTTTTTAATTTTCAACTTTTCGTTTGGAAGCAAATTATAATTTTAGCAAAGGCTTCACTCAATTATGTATTTACATTTATTTTAATAATATAATACAAACATCTCTAAAAAATAATTTATTACTTTTAATAATTTATATTAATTATTTAAAAATAATTATAATTTCTAATTTATATAGTAAAATATTAATAGTGAGTTATATAGAATATATTTTCATTTTTATAGTTTAAATTGATATAATTCATATATAATAATAAATTTTTTGAATTTATTACAGTTTAAATTGATATGATTCATATATAAGTGTAAATATAATTTAAATGCTATATTTTTTATTTACAACATAATGTTTATAATGAACATTTTATCTTTTCAAACTCATTTTAAGAGCAATCCCAAACAATTAAATTTTAAACTGCACTTTCATACAACAATTTTAAAAGTTCGTTTTTACCACACTTTTAAAAGTCAGTTTTCAAAAGGTATGCCAAAATGGCCCTTAAAATATGTTTCACTTCGATCTTTAATGGGTTTCGATCTGAACTAAAAGAAATTATATATATATATATATATATATAAATTGGGCCTTATTAAAAACTCCTTCAAAATCCTATAAGGGAAAAAAGTGCCCAAGGAACTGCTATAAGAAGGAAAAAGATCGATTGATACACTGGCAGTAATTATCTCAGGACAAACCGAGTTGAAAAACATAGAATGCCCCTAAATAAGGGCCCAATATGCTAAGGTATGTGCCATAGTGTTACAAGTTCTAGAAACATACTTAACAATAAAACCTTTATTATAATCCAAGATATCACGAGCCTCCTGCAAATGGAAACCATGGGTAGAAATATGCAAGAACAAACACAAGATGCTCTTGAAGAGCCTATTCAAGGGGAAAGAAAAATAACATGCCCAAGGGAGTACAACTATGTTAATGATGGTGAGTTTTGGGTGATCCACCCAAAGGGGTAACTACTATATTTTCTCTTAGAAATATTTGCAATTTTGTCGCATATATCTCATGCTTAGAGCCTAAAAATATCACAAAAGATTAAAAGATGGATCTTGGATATTGGCTATACAAGATGAATTAAATCAATTTGAGGGGAGTCAAGTATGGATATTAATTGAAAGGCCTAGTGAAAAATATACTATAGGTACAAAATGGGTGTTTATGAATAAATTATATGAAAGTGGTAACATAGTGAGGAACAAGTCTAGACTTGTTGCTCAAGGGTATTCTGAATAAGAAGGAATAGATTTTGATGAAACTTATGCTTCCATAGTTAAGATGGAGGAAATTAGGATGTTATTAGCATTTGTATGCTTTAATGGTTTTACTTTATATCAAATGGATGTTAAAAGTGTTTTTCTAAATGGTTTTATAAAAGAAGAAGTGTATGTTGAACAACCTCCCAATTTTGAGGATTCAAAATTTCCAAATCATGTTTTTAAATTGACAAAAGATTTGTATGGTTTAAAACAAGCTCCTAGAGTTTGGTATGAAAGGTTGTCAAAGTTCCTTGTTGAAAAATATTTTTCAAAAGGGAAGGTTGACACTACTTTATTTATAAAAAATAAAAGGTAAGGATTTGTTAGTAGTAAAAGTTTATGTCGATGACATTATTTTTGGATCTACTAATAATAATCTTTGCCAAGAATTTGTTAAGTTAATGCAAGGTGAGCTTGAGATGAGCATGATGAGGGAGCTCTCATTTTTCTTGGGACTCCAAATCAAGAAAAAGAAAGATGGCATCCTTATCAATCGATCAAAGTACATCAAAGATATGCTCAAGAAGTTTGGATTGGAGGATGGAAACCCCAAGTCACTCCTATGAGATCATCTACAAAGATTGAAAAGGATGATGAAGGTAAGTGTGTCGATATTAAGCTATATAGGTCTATGATTAGATCATTACTTTATCTTACCACAAGTAGACCGAACATTATGTTTAGTGTTTTTTTATGTGCTAGATTTTAATCATGTCCTAAGGTATCTCATTTACAAGCTATTAAGAGAATCTTTAGATACCTTAGTGACACTCCTAGTATAGGACTTTGGTATTCTTGATACTCTAACTTTAGCTTGCATGCCTTCTCCGATGCGGATTATGGAGGTTGTAAATTAGATAGGAAAACACTACAGTAAAATTGTTCTACAGCGGCGTTTTTAGCGGCGTTTTTAGCGGCGTTTTAGGAGTAAACGCCATTAATTTTAAACATATAGCGGCGTTTACATAGCAAACACCACAAAATGGTAACTTTAGCAGCGTTTTTATAAAAACACCGTAATAGGTTCATCGATAGTGGCGTTTTTTCAACAAACGCCGCAAAAGAGTAGTACTTTAGTGGTGTTTTTATACAAACGCCGCTAAAGACTCGTAATTTAGTGGCATTTTTATACAAACACCGCTATAGAATTGTACTTTATTGGCGTTTTTATACAAACGCCATTATACATATGTACTATAGTGGCGTTTGTGTTTACAAACGCCGCTAAAGACTCATAATTTAGTGGCGTTTTTATACAAACGCCGCTAAAGACTCATACTTTAGTGGCATTTTTATACAAACTCTGCTAAAGACGCGTACTTTAGTGGCATTTTTATTCAAACGCCATTATACACTTGTACTATAGTGGCGTTTGTGTTTACAAACGTCGCTAAAGACTCGTAATTTAGTGGCATTTTTATACAAACGCCGCTAAAGACTCGTACTTTATTGACATTTTTATACAAACGTCGCTAAAGACTCGTACTTTAGTGGCGTTTTTATTCAAACGCCATTATACACTTGTACTATAGTGGCATTTGTGTTTACAAACGCCGTAAGTTTACAAATTTTAAGTGTCGCGCCCTTTAACCTTTTTTTTCATTTTTTTCCCTTTCAAGCATTTTTCAATCTCGTCGTTTACCCAAACACATCTTCTTCACTACCAAACCCCAAACTCATATATTTCACTACCATTTTTATGCTATCTCTAATTTAGATTCCCTTATCAACATTTTTAAAAGAACTCATCGCTGGAATTGAAGAGCAAGGAATCTGAAGTTGAACTACCGAGATCCAAATGATGGATCTAAACCTGAATCAACTAGAATCAGGTTGGGAGGAATTGAGGAAAGAAGCTCGAAAGATCGAAGGAGATCTCGATGCCAAACTATCTTCTTATGCTAAGCTCGGTGCTAGGTTCAATCCAGGAGGGTTGCTCGTTTTCCTCCTTTTTATTGTTATTTTCTGGAATGTGTGTTGCTTTTTTTTCCCAATAGATTATTGAAATTAGGAACAAATTTGTTGAAGAACTGAACATATTCTAAAATCTGAATAAATAAGATTTGTTTAATGGGAATTTTTTTCCTTTTTTAAGAATCCAAAGCCTTAGGAATCTGGTGCTCTTTCGTTTTTTCTTCTTCTTTGTGATAATATTTACTTACATTTAGATTATGTAGATACTGGGTCGCCACCGGCCGGGTCAAGCAGATCATGGAAGTCTATGGAAATTGAAATTCAATCATTTCTTGAGAAACTGTTGGACTGATCGTATGAGTAGATGTACTGCATCTTCTACACTGACTACTTCGATAACCTAGAAACTTGCAAGACATAGAGACATACTACATGAGTTTACTCAGGTTTAATCCGCTGACTCTGTTTACTACACTTGTTTACTTAGGATTATGCTTACCATAACTAATTTTGGCTAAATTTGTTGTCGTTTGCTTATGATTGGAAAGTTAAGAAATCACTTATATGTTACTGGGTGATAGTGCCGTGAACTGTGAAATTGAGATGCTTTCTTACATTTTAGCCGAGTGAATAAAATTGTCGTTGAAAATTTTATGATGTCTATAGAATTGGGGTTTATTGAAGTAATGATTACTATGAAATCCAAGGTCCACAAATTTAACATTAAAGAAATTGATATTTCAATTTCTTTAATTATATACAAGTAGTGCATTTGCAAGCTCAGTTCCTGAAATTCTATTCAAAATTAGATTTATTACAGGTAAAGTGCCTACAATTTAGGTTCAAGTTTGGACGCATAATTGTCAAGTGATCCATCTAACTAAAGGGTCTTAATCTTCATGTAGAACTAATTAATATGGAACTGTTCCTTAAGATCATTTTATAAAGTGTATTCATGTTGAACTCTATCTTGCTTACTCATCATTCAATTATGACTGGAGTGGTACATCATAATTCTCTGAGTTTGGAGTTTTATAAAGTTTTGAAACCATGAAGTTTCTTTTCTTCTGCAGGGACAAGCTCTGGCATGCTTATATAATGTTTTTCTGGTTGGTTTTGATAGTCCTTACTAGGGTATTTGTACCTTCATTTGGACTAGAATATAAATCTCCCATTCTATTTATAAATTTTTTATTTCAAATTACCAATTTAAGAGTTCATGGTCCTTGATTGTTACTAGCCTTCCAATTACTTCAATTGGAGAAGAAATTCAGTATAAGCAATGAGTAGCTTTTGGTGCAAATACTTAAAAGAGATTTTTTTTGTTTATATCAAAACAACTTCATGGTGAAGTGTTATAGTAAGATGATCTATTCAAGCTTTAAACTCGTGGCCAATAAACATGCTAGTAACAAATACAGGTAAGTCCTTGAATATATTATTCTTTTTATTTTTTCTTTTTGTTTATATTATACCGTACTGAGGTCAAGCTTTCATTGGCAATGAAAGAAGAAAATATAACCAAACTCTCAAAAGTTTTATGGTCCATGTTTTTCTTTGAAAGCTTCACTCTAATAATTTGATACTTTTCTAGGAGCTGCGAAGCTCAAACTCAGATATAATATATTTTCTTTGTTAGCTCTTTGTTTTCTGTATATGTACAATCCTTATGGGTTTGAAATAATGGTATAATTCTTCGTTTTAAGGAATTCAGAAGAATCAAGCAATGAGGGAACATGCTTGTTAGCACAGTGTTCGGGGACTTAGAGGACTTGGCTTGAGACCAAATATTCTTGCTTGTTGCAGTACAATGGTTCTACCCTTATTTATATTTTTCAACTGTATTTAGCAGTGCTAATTTGACATTTCTTATTCATTCACTTGCCCCTTTTTTGCAATAGGCACTTGATGATAATGTCAAGTTAAAGCTCTCTCCGTTTTGCCATGTTCCGGTAATGAAACATGAATTCTATTTGTCTGCTTCTCTTCCATCTCCTAAATCAATAACTATTGTTATTAAGAAATATGACTTCTTTCTAGGGCCGAAAATACTGTCACTCTCTATGACGTTCCAAATATTTGGCACATTCCTTTACTACTAAGAGTAAGTAGTTCACTTTTTGAGTTCTTTTTATCGTCTAAAATTCTTAGTACAAAGTTATAACTGGAAATATATGTTCCTTGATTCATTTTTTTATTTTACTGATCATGAATAGGATCAAAAGGCACATGAAGCAATCTTGAAATGATTGAACCTACTAGGGTTTTCCCTATGAACTCTCTAATCCACCCTTTATTTTTTTCATATCTAATTGCATGATCTGTCTCCATCTATATTTTTTTTTCATTCCGGTGAGGATTGATTTATGTCTTTTGTAATTAATAGTACCTCACTTGCTGCTTAACTATTCTTGTTCTTAGGTTGAAACTGAGGTTCATAAGATAATGGTTTTTAACTTCTTCCCCGTCTTTCTCTGCTATTTTCTCTTACTTGTACTAGTTTTTTAATTATATTTACTAATATTATACTTCTTGAGGAGTTTATTTCCAATTTCATTTTTCGGGATACATATTGCTTTAAAACCTTATTGTTTATATTAACTTCTTCTCCCTTCATGACTAATTACTTGGTTTTTGGATGTGCCTAGGTCCACTTTGCACCGAGTTTTGGGGAATGGTCAGGAGCGATACTCTGAAAGTCATCTCTTTTCGAAATCTTTCCGGTTCTTTGATTTTTTAGGAGAATCTGTGGGAGTACCCTTTTACTGATGCTGTAAATTTTGTGGGCAATAGCCATTGAATCGTTGTACACTGTGCGGACATTGAAAGAGGTATGTTGTAATCCTCTACCACTTGGGGTTAATGCTATTTCCTTTATATGGTTTGAGTAGTGTCAAAGGTGTTTAAAATTGATAAATTTACTTTGGTGTTTTTGCTCCCTTTTTGAATCAATGCCTCGTTGACCTTTGGAGCCTCCAGACCTTTACGCTGATGTTCATGCAAGATCGTTTCTCTTTGCTTTCTTGATACTCGAGCATCAGTGGAGGTTCTAGCCGTGGGCCAATTTACTCTGTCAAAGGAACGCTTTCAAACTGGAGAGATCTTATTCCAGCCTCGTATTGGAGGAGTGTAAGTATGTAAATAGCAGCTTTAATAAAATTGTTTCTCTCAAGTTTGTAAAGAAAATGTAGAATGTTTATGAAGTATCTAAAGGTTTTACAAGTGATGTTATTGTTTTAGAGAACAATATCAAACTACATTACATTACATTTTAATGTTTATAAATTTTAATTTATTTTGTTACTAAAATTTATGGTTGTTGTTATTTATATAAAGTTACATGATATTAAATTCAGGTGATGTAGAGAAGAAATGAAATATGTAAAATATCAATTAATTTTAGCTAAAGAATGGAAATTAGCGGCGTTTGTATAAAAAAACGCCGCTATAAATATGACCTTTTGCGGCGTTTGTATCAAAAAACGCCGTTATAGATCTGACCTTTTGCGGCGTTTGTATACAAAAACGCCACTATAGATCTGACTTTTTGCAGCGTTTGTATACAAAACGCCACTATAGATCTGACCTTTTGTGACGTTTGTATCCAAAAATGCCGCTATAGATCTGACCTTTTGTGGCGTTTGTTGCAAAAATACTGCTATAGATCTTGACTTTTTGCGGCATTTGTTCCAAAAACGCCGCTATAGATCTGACCTTTTGCGGCGTTTGTTGTAAAAATGTCGCTATAGATCTGACCTTTTACGGCGTTTGTTGCAAAAATGCCGCTATAGATCTTGACTTCTTGCGACGTTTGTTCCAAAAACACCGCTATAGATCTCGACCTTTTGCGGCGTTTGTATCCAAAAATGATGCTATAGATCTCGACCTTTTGCAGCGTTTATTTCAAAAACGCCGCTATAGATCTTGACTTTTGCGGCGTTTTTATTTTACAAACGCCGCTAACATTAGCGGCGCTGGTATAGCCGACGTTTCTTGCGGCGTTTTTACCATCACCGCGAATGCTTTTCGCGGTGCTTAAAAACGTCGCTATAGAACTAAAAAAATGCCGCTAAAACCCTATTTTTCTATAGTGTTTTTTTGTAAAAATAGGGGATTATTACCTGTGCGTCGTTAAAACCCCTAATCCTAGTAGGAGGAAAGAGAACACAAGGTAATAATATTACAATAAAATAAAAGTCAAAACAAACAAGTGTAAGACAACCGCGTAGAAAATGAACCACCTATTTATGCCGATTATCATCCCACAGAAGATTCCAAGTCAAATCTGGTGGATAATGTATCCATCGAATATCCAAACTATAATTATCAGAGTGCTTGGCCAAGCAATCAGCCACGCAATTCCCCTAATGACTGATATGCACAAACTGAACCTCCCACTCTCGCTTAACGATAGCAGCAATGTGATTCAAGATAGACATGAAGCCCTCTTTATTCTTCATCTTTCGCAATACACAAATTGCTTGGACGTTGTCCGATTCCATGATTCTTGGTTCCCTATATTCCAGCATCATGAAGGCTAATATAAATTCTCCAAAGTTTGACCTCAAGAACTGAACATATCCAGATATTTTTGAAACCCCAACATCCATGAACGATTGTGATCCCGAATCACACCCCCACAAGACGACATTCCACTACTATCACATCTAGCACCATCAGTATTGACATTAATCCAATTCAAGAGGAGGAGGCCACCATTGCACATTACCTTCAATTCTACCAGGTTGATTCGAGTTATTACTTTTATCTAACTTGAAGGCCTTGCAAGTCAACATTTGTGGCTTTTACTCCTTTCCACAATTCCACCCAAAATCATTCAAGGGGTTCCCAAAAACATTGATTTCTATAGCACCATATTTCCATGGAAGAGCCCTAAACGAACTCTCCCACTCCTTGCCATCCTTCACAAAGTAAAAAGGTTTGATAAATTTAAATGAATCCAATTTTTAATCCTATCACCATGAACTCCTT
>NW_024062168.1:0-80224 GCF_006381635.1 Hibiscus syriacus
ACTTACAAAGATAATAGCCATAAATTCTAAACTTAATAATATATGTTGGCTATTTTATATACACAAAAATTCTCCAAGTCAAAAGCTTGACATATACCTGGATGTGTGTCATCACAATAAAAATAAATGAAAACTAATTTAACAGTTCTAAAGCAATTAAAAACATAAATCAAGAGTTTAACATAAGCTGAAAATTATAGAAAATCACTTACCAAATGTTCATTACTTGGGAGCCACTAGTTGGTAAAGTTATTTGGGCTCCAAATCTACGCTGTTATATATGCTTATTGTATCGTACTGATAAAATAAGAAGCCTAGTATAATTGATAAGAGTTTATACTATGATCTTTTAGTTGATACTGCTACACTTTATGTCAGTCCTCATGCGTAAGATAGCATATACGCCCCGCTTATATTAATAAATCCTTAGTTATAATTTGAACTGATTTTTATTTTTATCTTTTTATGATTAATTTAGAACTGAATGTTTTCTATCTGGATTAACACATGTTATTATCCTAACTTAATGCAGTCGGCAAGGGAAAAGATGCTCCAGCTGGAACATGTAATAGCTGAGGGGTTGAATGACAGTATATACTAAACTGGCAAAGTACAAAAGGCTGACATTTAATTCATCCCAGGAACTAAGAAGTCGACTTTGTAAATTTTGCATGCCCTAAAATTTTCCTATTACCTTTTTCTACTTAGCCCTTGATCATTCATCTCTTAATTGTTCAATATAACCTCATATGGAATAGTGGACATTACCAATTATTTGAGCGGCCTATAGTTGTGACTTGCGTTCTTGATGCACATGATGCTTGAGTAGAGCGGTTGATGTTCATCTCTAGATATGAAAATGTATAGAATCTAACACCACATAACTATTAACATGATAGCGTTGCAGAAAGCTCTTTGGAGTAACTATTAACATTAATCAAGAGTTTAACATAAACTTAAAGGGCTTAGGTTTATTAATAAGGGATTACTTAGACATGTAGACCAAGGTTGGGCAATGATCAAAGTCCCCGGGGGCTTGAAACTCCACAAAGGTGCTCGGGAACGCACTAATCCAGATGAAGTTTATAAGGGCTCTATTCAGTTTCTGAGCCAAAAAAAAGTCCCATGGTGAATACTAGACCAAGTATGGAGAGGACGAACCAATAACCTAACTTTTGCTTATAAAAGAGTATCTCAGCCTCCTCTAAAGCACATAACTCATTCTAGGCCTTAATCTCATCATCAATATTACAACCAGCCCTACTAGAAGTCAAATTAGCAATCTGAAACCTCTCCAACTCCTCTCTTTTCCTTTTAACTTTCTTAGAAATATTATTATACTCGGTCTGATCAAGAGTTTTAAGACTACTCTTCAACCACTTTAATTTCTTATAAGTCAAATTAGCAATCTGAAACCTCTCAAACCTCCAGAGGAGACCCGGGAAAGGTGAAATAAAAAGGGGAAAATAGGATTCAAAGTGTTAACGATTCCAAATTTCAACCAGTACAGTACGCAATGCATCTAGTACTTGAAACTATATCTGATTTGCAATTAGTTCAGACTTCAAAAAAACAAAACTCTGAGAATCGAAATCCCATCAGCTTAAACTATAGTTTTAAATTTTAGAAGAGAGAAATCTTAGTCCAAAATAGTTCCTTTCCAGGAACAGAGAAAAAATCCAGTTTTTAAATCCAAAATCATTCATTTAAATGAACAGAGGGAAAAACAGTTCTCAAATAGGGAGAGACGAACCTGAAAAGAGATTAGCAGATACAACAACACATAAACAAAGTCCGTTGGAGCAAGAGACAGCTCCTCGCAACAACTATCGCCAAATCGAGGAAGAAGAATATTTTCAGCCGAAGCAAGCAAACGGGAAGGGGTATTTTAGCCAACAAAGGACAGGAATCAATAAATACCAAAGGGATATGGGGGATTAATATTCCTAGTAAAACAGGGAAAAAAGACATTGTTGGTATTCAAATTTACCATCGCTCAGGAATAATAATCATCCAAACGTGGGTATCTTAACCTAGAAAAAAGGATTCCTCCCAGGAATGTTTAAATCTATGAACCAAACGGGGCTTTAGAATGGTGTTGTGGAAGAGGTGAAGAACTTGTTCATTGAAGTGAAGAATTATTTTTGTTGAGTTTGGGTGCCTCATCGAATTTGATTATTTTTTCTCAAATCCTTCACATTTTCAGAATTTGTATTAATTTAGAGATTTGTTAAAGTTTGACTCGGATTCAAAATGACATAATTTAATTAGGAAAGTATTAAATCTAGTTTAATTAAAAAGTAGAAAACTTTTTATTAAAGTAGCTTTTTATAAAGTATATTTTCACTTTATTTTATTTTTTTAATCAAATATCTATCCTTATAAATAGATTCTAAGAGTAAGAGTTAAATATAAATTTTTCTTTCTTTAATATTCTTTTGTATTTTCTTCTTCATATTAATAAAATTCTTCACATTTACATGTGATTTTTTTCCTTTTGATTTTTTGCATAAATCTTGGTTTTTTTAAGTCTGTTTGTTTGTCTGTCGATAATTGTTTGATGTTATAATAATTTATAATCTATTTTTTCTCTGAAACATAAAATGTTCTGTTACCACGTGAGTGATTATCTACTCAACTAAATCCATAAAAAAAGGTTGAATAGAAATTGACGAGTGACTTTAGGCCTGAATTTGCCAGACAAAAAGTCAAATCCCTTTCACAACCATCACACCCCTAATCCCGTTTCATTTGAAAAGCAGTCCAAAAATATTTATTAACAATCTATGAGGGGCCTGGCTTGTTAGTGGAGGAAACAAAGATAGGATTCAGAAACACGTAGAACAAAACTTTAATAAAATTAAAGCGAAGGACAGACAATACAAGCCTATTAATTTACTTTCTTGGAATCGGCAAAGAACTGAACAAGGACAATCTATCCGATCTAACCCTGGCCCTGCTCAAGCACAACCGGGATGCTCTGCTCGTGCCTGAAAAAATTGTCCGGATCAGCCTTGCTCTTCACTTGCACCAATCTTCGGAAATTCCCCTTGAAGTACCGGTCTCCCCAAGCACTGGCCTCGGCCAAGCTGCCGCTCTTGTTGCGGTTCATTCCCAAGTCGAGGTCCCTGTAATTCACATATGCTGCCCTTGGAGATGTAGGAACATAAGCACTCATGTAATCATACAGCCCCCTGATCCAATCCATGTGCTTTATCTTGTCCTCGTCACTTCCGTCGTACCATGACGTCACGTACTGGATTTTGAACAAGTTACCTTTCCTGTGAGGGAACGGAATTTCGGATTCCGAAATGTTCGCCATCATTCCTCCGTACGGGTTCCATATCATCAACGGGGAGTCTTCTTTCAACAACCTTTCCCATAGGCCTTCGAGGCCGGTTTCGGGGATCGGTTGTTGCACGAAATCGGATTTGGCTTTGAAGTAGTTTTTGAATAATGACTTTCCTTGTAGTAGTACTTCCGGAGGTGTTTCACTAGGGAAACCGGCTATGTAGAGCACGGATTTTATCCAGCTCGTTTCGATGCAGTCTTTACGCGTCAATCCCAACTCCGGGAAGCTTTCGTTCATTACTCGGAGGAGCGTCTCGGCGTCTCCGAGAAACAGGGCATTGTAGGATGTTGTGATTGTTCTCTCACCTTTCTGGCCTGCTTTTGTCACTTGAATCATGACTCTGATGAAAAGATCTTCAACAAGCTTATCTGCAACTTGTTGCCATCTATAGAGGGTCTTTGTGGCACCTTGTTCCAAGGTTTTGAGCACGGTGAAAACAGTCACGGTTTCCGGAACCGGAACAAGCTTTATCTTCCACGCGAGGATGATCCCAAAGCTTGCTCCTCCGCCTCCTCTGATTGCCCAAAAAAGATCTTCTCCCATCGATGCTCGGTCGAGAATTTTGCCATTAACATCGACGATTCGGGCATCGAGGACATTATCAGCACCGAGACCATACTTCCTCATCATGGAACCATATGCACCCCCTGTTATGTGTCCACCTATGCCTAAACTTGAACATAGACCAGCAGGGAATCCATGAGCCTTGCTTTTCTCAGAGATCCTATAATAAACTTCACCCACCGTGGCACCAGCCTGCACCCAAGCACTGTTGTCATCGATATCGACATTAACCGATCGAAGCTTCCCGAGATCTAACAAGATGAAAGGCGTCTCGATTTCGGATGCATAAGACAAGCCCTCATAGTCATGGCCTCCGCTGCGGAATCTCAGGTGAAATGCAAGCTTTTGTGCACAAATAACAGCGGCTTGGACATGGGACTCGTATAAAGGGACGAAGATGAATTCGGGTTTCGGCACCGCAGGCGACAAGTACCGGAGGTTCTGTGCGGTGGAGTTGAGGAGAGAAGTGAACGAAGAGTTGGTTTGGGAGCAAATAGCAGAGATGGGAATGGGATGATCAGAATTGGCATCTAAGCATTGGATGAAGTTTTGTTGAACAGATATTGCAGTTGCAGAGGAAGCTGCAACAAGTAGTACAAGTAGTGGAAGACTTGGAAATGCCATTCTTTTCACTTCAACTCCTTGTGCTTTTGTGCACTATATGTTCAACTGTAATATGCTAAGCTATTCTTATAGACACCAAAACGTACGATTGAGCTAATCCTAACGTCATGATAGGGTAAAAAGTATGTCTATAAGTGCGTTCTTTTAAGGGTGGATTATAAATTATCACTCAACTTTCTTGTCCTTCTTATTTTAACTGATAAAGTTTAAATATTTAATTTATTTATTGAATTTTCAATTTATTCTCATTTGGATCACTTTACCGTTGAAATTTATAAGTATTGTGAAAGAAAGTTTTTCTTTTAAAAATTCTCAAATGGTCTCAATTTATTTATATGACATTAATAGTTTCAAATTTCCTTTCATTTCTCGATCACAAAACATGTTCTTTGAAATTTCAGTGGTGTGGAGGAAAGAAAAGGGAAGCGAGTTGTATATCTTAATCTCACACTGATCGGATGGTTGATATATATCATAGCGGTTTAGAATTTAATGAGTTTTGAGTTCGTGATTGAGTTTTATGAGTTTTAAAGTGATTTAGGTAAAATTTAAACTGGTTCGGTGGTAGGAGACAATAAGATGAGTTTTTAAGTATCTTGAGTGCTCGAAAAAAATATCGGAAGATGATAACTGCAACACCGATGTGAGACATAGATGAAGTTGTAAAACTTTCATATTTGGATAAAGGAAATAAAATAAAAGAAAAAATAACGTGGATGACACAAATTTCATGTTAATAAAAAATAGTCAACATCAATACATGTGGATGTCTTGTCATCATCATGTTTAAGATTTAACACATGAATGATCAAAATAGGAGCAAATTGAAATTATAATGAGTAAATTGAACTATTTTAAGCTTTATTGACCAAAATAGGAGAAAAAAGAAAGTTGAGTGATAAAATTTATAATTTACCATTCTTTTAAACTATCCAATCATATCATAAGTGGCGTTTGGTTCACGAAAATATCATTACCAAGGGAAATAATCTTTTTCGTAATTGCATTCCCACGTATGATTCACGAAAGTAGTCGCATTAAATGATGGGGATGTCATTACCTCCAAATTCTTTGGTATTAGACAATTTTCACCACTTGAACAATAATACTCGTAAACTAATAAATTCTTTTTATGATGATCATTTTTTGTACTTTACTCAAAATTATAAACATAATAATAATATGTAAAGAGTTTAATTTAGTGAAATATTAATAAATTTGAGTATTTAAAATTATTTTATATTTTTAATATTCAATATATTAATTATTTATAATTTTATGAGGTGAAAAGTAATATTACAATAAAAAATACAATAATATATAACTTTAATATTAAAAATATATCTTATACATTGAAAATAAAATATTTGTCCAAACGCATAGTATCACTTTATCACTTTTTATATTATATTAAATTTTATATAAATAAATATGATATTTATGGAAATTATTTAAAAATATAATTTTGAAATACTAATTATATATTAAATGTATTTTTTCTCAAAAGTTAGATAGTATATCGAATTAAAACATTTCTTTGAATTTTCATTCAAATATTTATAATTTAGTATTAATATTTAACTTTTTTTAAAAATATATAACAAAGATAATTAAGAAAAATATACATTAAAAATAATTTTATAATTATCTAACCAAACAGTATAATTTTATATTCTTACTCATCATTCTAACAATATAATATAGTATTCTTATAGTAATGTTATATTCTAATAATATTATTTTTAAAATAATCTTATATTCCGTGAACTAAACTCATTTAGCCCCGCACACAATCAAGACCATTAACCATTTGAGTTCCAAACTTTTATATATTTTGTTCTGTTTCAACACTTTATAAAGCAATTTTATTCTCATTTTCAAAAAAAAAAAGCTATTTTATTCTCACTTTAGCTGTAGATTCCCTGGGTCAGCTCCAATTTATATCCTTTTCCTTGTAGTTTCTCTCGGCATTTAATAAGGAGTAGGTGATAAATCATTCCTATGATTTGATTTAATTAAAAATAAAGAATATATGTTACTTAATTTTAAATAGGTGTTGTATTATTCTTTTCCTTTTAGCCTGTTTTATATGTACTATCACAATTGTAAGACTTCATCTAACTAGCTTTTCCTTTCATTTTGGGATGGTTCTTGAAACCTTGAGTGTTATAGAGGCTTATGGAATGGTTAAATAGGATTAAATTTGAGATTGAAGAAAATGGGTTTTTGAATGATATGTTGAAATATGAGTTTTTATTGAGGTTTACTAGAATAATTGACTTGTAAAAGAAGTAAATAAGAGATTAGAAGCCTTGGATGTGATTAAAAATATGTATGAAAAATGTAGTATGAATCTTGGTTTGGGATGTTCTTTGGAGAAATTAGATGTTATGAGAAGCTAAATGGAGGAAAATTAGTTGGGTCAAGTGATGTTAAGTTTAAGGGTATTGTTTGAGGTAAAAGTAAAGGAATTTGATGAAATTTGGGTAAAAATCGAGCTAGAAAATGAAAAATATGGGTTAGCGTATCGATACTGGAAGAACAGTATCAATACTATAGGTTTAAATTTTGAAGAATTACGATGAATAATATCGATACTGATGCAATTAGTATCGATACTGATGTCATTATCAATACTAGAGAAAGGTATCGATACCATGGATTCTAGAATATAGAAATGGTATCGATACTGAAAGGGAGTATTGGTACCATAGTATAGAAGTATCGATACCATGGTAGGGGTACCGATACTATTGAGCCTGAAATTGTAAGATAGGCTAAAATTGTAATAGAAATTGAAAATAATAGTACTTTTGAGTATTATTAAGGTATAAATGTTAGGGAATATACTAACATTGGTATGATATGTGTCTTTAATGGATGATTGTGTAGATCATAACCAACCTCCTGAGTCTAGCAAGGAAAAGGGAAAAGATAAAGTTACCAAATAGCCGGACATCATTATAGCTTATTAGCGAGACTTATCAGGTGAGTGCATTTATTGTATTTATATGAGATGAGGAACACTCGCAATGAGTCAACTTAGAATCTTTTGATTTAATGTATGTTTTACAGTATTTAATATACTTTCATTATGTGTATGGAAATGATATTATGAATAAGTTTTAGAGTATGATCTGCTCTAAAATAAATGAACAAATGAAAATGCATAATGGTGTATTATGACATGAAAAGATGCCACAAGTGAAAATGCATAACGGTGCATTATCGGCATGAAAGGATGCCACAAATGAAAATGCATAACGGTGCATTATCGGCATGAAAGGATGCCACAAATGAAAATGCATAACGGTGCATTCTCGGCATGAAAGGATGCCACAAATGAATATGCATAACGGTGTATTAACGACATAAAAGGTGCCAGTCATGGTATTTATAAATGATGAATGACCACTTTGGCACTTCGGTGCAATACATGTACATTACTTTCTCATTTAACATACATAGGGCAAATAAAGAATAATTGGGAAGAATATACAAAAAGATAAGTATGTTAGGCATACTAAGAATAATTTCGATGTTTGTATGAAAGAAATTTGGTTTAACTGAGACGGATTTATCTGATCCTTATGGAGTATGTGATTTAGTTCGCAATTAAATAGCCATGATATACTTACGTATAAATTGCAATTTCTTTACAATATTATGTCTCACTAAGTAAATACTTAACGTGTGTTGATTTCACGCGTAGGTAAAAACAAAGACTAGCTAAGTAAGGGGTGCCATAGCAACTATCATCAATCTAAGGTTGACTCTCATCAGTAACAGCAGGACAATCATATTTATTTTGAAAATTTGTTGGCATGTAATCGACTTTAAAAAAAATGCTATGGAATGTATTTAAAGTGATAATTTTTGGTAATATGTTTCAACGAATGTTTTATTTTTGTACTAAAATGTTTTGTTTTAATTTTGAAACAAAATTTTATGGGTTTTATAAATGAGTGGATGTTTTTTAAAAGTCATGTGTCACCTATGACTTGTGTACGAAAACATATATGGGAAATGGGTGTTATATTTATTGGTATCAGAGCTACAGGTTTAGCCGATTCTTGGCCGAAACCAGTTTTATTTGAAATTAGAAAAAGAGATTACATGACATTAATATTGTCAAGCTTATTGATATGGTGTCATTAGATGTCGGAGGTAATAGATGTCATTAATATTGTCAAGCTTATTATTATGTATGTGGTAATAGATGTCGGAATTTTCGAACTCACGAAAAGCGGGGGAACAAGAAATTAGAGAAGGAACTGATAGTGAAAGTTACGAGGCTAATAGTGAACAGTCGATTCCATCTGAAAATGCTAGTGCACCTGCACACACGGGATGTCGGTGCCTGAGTTTGGAGCTTTTATGGAAGCTTTCAACGCCATATTAACCCGATTTCAACTTCCTCCACCTCCCTCTGCTCCTCCAGCATCGAGGATGCTGATCCCAAAAGAGCTGAAGAGTTTGGGAGCTCCAGAGTTTTGGAGAGAAGAGGATGAGGGTCCTATAGAGGCTGACTTATGGTTAAATGATGTTATGGTAATGCTTAAAAGTATTCACTACTCGGATTCAGAAAATTTGGGTGGAGTTATATCTTTACTTAGAGGATCAACTCAAGTATGGTGGTCAAATACTACGATATATGCACCACCGGAACAAGTGACCTAACAGTTCTTCCTACAGGAATTCAAGAACAAGTATGTGGGTGAGCAGTTTAAACGGGCAATGTTGCTAAAGTTCCTTAATTTGAAATAAGGTGGTCAAGTTGTACATGAGTTTGAGGTTGAGTATAATAAGCTAAGCCGTTTTGCTACAGAGGTAGTCCCAATGACAAGGCTTAACGTGATTGGTTCATTGAAGGTTTGAGGCCAAAGTTGAAAGAGATGATGTTGGCTTTGAACTTGCCTAGTTTGTAAGAAGTCATAAACTGAGCCAAGGTTATTGAAAGAGCTCAAGAGGAGACCCTAGCAGCGGAACAGAGTTTATAAATGGGGAAAAGAGTTGGAACGCCTTCAAATCCCCATCATGTTAAGAGAGGCAAGGGATCGAGTTCCCAATATACTGACAGAGACGGTTCTACTGCAGCTTCGCAAAAAACTAAACAATCCTAGTCTTTTGCTGCTAGCTCGGGTAAAGCATTTGAGAAAAGGACTCCAAGTTAAACATGTGGTAAATTGCATTGTGGAGTATGCAGACTTCTTAGTGGAGCTTGTTTCCAATGTGGCGAGACTGGTCACTTTGCCTGAAACTGTCCTAAGAAATTTGGGGACAATTTAGCGCAATCTGAAAGATCTGTGGCAGCCTCTAATAGAAGTAAAGGAAGGGGTATATCCCGGGGACAATCTGAATCAATCCAGTGACAAGAGACTCGGGGAGTCGCCGTAATTTATAACATTAAGACCAATGAGGATCGGCATGACCCAAAGATCATAACAGGTACTTCTATCTTTTTGATGAGCATGTATTTGTTTTAGTTGACCATGGTTCTACACACTCATATATTAGTAGAAAGTTGGTTAGAGCTAGAGGAATTCCTTTAGAACCAATTGTTAGTGAGATGATAGCGGTAAACCCTATGGGTTACAGTGCAAGAGTAACTCGGGTATGTAGAAAATGCCTTAGATTCAAGAGATTGTTTTTTCGGTAAACTTATTGGAGTTTCCTTTCAATGAGTTTGAAATCATTTTGGGCATGGATTGGTTGTCTCCACATCATGGATGAGTCGATTGTCACAAGAAGTGATTATTTCTAAAAGATGCGGAAGACTCAGAAATCGTGGTGATCGGTAAAAAGCGAAATCACCATCCAATGTGATATTAGCCATGACTACAAGGAAAATGATGTCAAAAGGGTGTATAGCTTTCATAGCTAATGTGATAGAAACTCGAGTATTGAAAGTGAAAGTAGATGATATCCTCACAGTTAGGGAATTTCCATATGTTTTTCCCGAGGACTTACCAGGATTACCTCCAGATCGTGAGGTGGAATTCAAGATTGAGGTTTACCTAGGTATCGAACCTGTTTTATAGCTCCATATTGAATGGCTCCAACAGAGTTAAGAGAATTAAAAGATTAATTGCAAGAGTTACTCGATAAGTAATTTGTGAGACCCAGTGTTTCTCCTTGGGGAGCACCTGTGTTGTTTGTGAAAAAGAAGGACGGGTTTATGCAATTATGCATTGACTATCGTCAGTTAAATAAAGTAACGATAAAGAATAAGTATTCTCTTTGAGGATTGATGATCTATTTGATAAACTGAATGGCGTAACAGCGTTCTCTAAGATAGATTTGAGGTCAGGATACCATCAATTAAAGATAAAAAAGGATGATATTTCAAATATAGCCTTTCGGATTCGGTATGGACACTACATGTTTGTGGTGATGCCATTTGGATTGACTAATGCTCCTGCAACATTTATGGACTTGATGAACCGAGTATTCCAACCTTACTTGGATCGATTCATGATAGTCTTTATAAATGATATTTTGGTGTATTCCAAGTCAGGAAAGGAACATAATGCTCATCTTCGAGTGGTTCTTTAGACACTTCGAGAGAAGAAGATGTATGCCAAATTATCCAAGTGCAAATTTTGGTTAGCTGAGATTTCTTTCCTTGGTCATATAGTCTCTGCGGAAGGCATAAGAGTAAATCCCAAAAAGATTCAAGCTATAGTGGATTGGCAACCCCCAAAGAATGTCCCAGAAGTTCATAGTTTCTTGAGGTTTACTGGTTATTATAGACGATTCGTGAAGAACTTCTGAATGTTATATTTGCAACTAACTAAGTTGTTATGCTTTTGTTTGGACGAAGAAATGCCAAGAAAGTTTTGAAATGTTAAAAAGAATAGTAACAGAGGCCCCAATGCTCATACAACCTGAGTCGGGTAAAGACTATGTAGTCTTTAGTGATGTATCTCATAATGGGTTGGGATGTGTACTCATGCAAGATGGAAAAGTTATGCCTTATGCCTCAAGACAGTTGAAGAATCACGAGAAAATTTACCCGACACATGATTTGGAATTGGCAGCGGTCGTGTTTACCTTGAAAATTTGGTGTCATTATCTGTATGGTGAGCGATGCCATATTTATACGATCACAAGAGTCTATAGTACTTGTTGAATCATAAAGAACTAAATTGAGACAGAGAAGATGGATCGAGCTTTTAAAAGACTATGATTTGATCATTGATTATCATCCCGGAAAGGCTAATGTGGTAGCAGATGTACTTAGCTAAAACACTTTTGCCGCTTTACGGGCTTTGGATGCGTAGATGTCTTTAAAGGAAGATAGTGCCTTGATTGTTGAACTTAAGTTAAAGCCAATTCTTTTGGATCTAGTAAAAGAGTTGCAAGGTCGAGATGAGAAATGTTTGGCACGAATGGCACAAGTAGAAAAAGAAAAGGTCAAAGACTTTGAAATGAGGGCTAATGGATGTTTATATTATCGTGAAAGACTTTGCATTCTCGATAATGAGAAATTAAAGAAAGATATTCTTTTCGAGGCACATTATAATCCTTTGACGATGCACCCAGGCGGGGATAAGATGTGTCAGGATTTAAAGAGTTGTTATTGGCGGCCTGGCATGAAAAGAGTTGTATTAGGGTTTATTGCGAGATGTTTAACATGTCAGCAAGTGAAAGTTGAACATCAAGTGTCATCTGGATTGTTACAACCAATAGTCATTCATGAGTGGAAGTGGGAATGAGTTACAAAGAATTTTGTTTCGGGGCTACCTTTGTCATCGGGTAAAAAGGACTCGATATGGATAATTATAGACAGATTGACCAAGACAATTCACTTTATCCCAGTTCGGGTAAATTACTCAATGGATAAATATGTAGAACTGTATGTCAAAGAGATAGTTCGCTGCATTGAGTTCCTATATCGATAGTATCCAATCGAGACCCAAGGTTTACTTCAAGATTTTGGAAGTTCTTACATGTGGCATTGGGTACTCGCTTGAATTTCAGCATTGCTTTTCATCCTCAAACAGATGGGTAATCAGAGCGAACTATTCAAATATTAGAGGATATGCTAAGGGCATGTGTGATTGAGTTTAAAGGATCATGGGAAATGTACTTTCCTTTAGAGAAATTTGCTTATAATAACAGTTACCAATCGAGTATTAAAATGGCCCCATATGATGCTTTGTATGGGAGGAAGTGCAACACCATTAAATTGGTTTGAACTAAAAGATCAAGAACTAGTTGGTCAGGATTTGATAAAAGAAATGGAGGAGAAAGTGAAAGTTATCCAGGATAATCAAAAGATCGCCTCCGATCGAAAAAAGTCTTACGTAGATTTGAAAAGAAAATAAATTGAAGTTCAAGTGAGGGACAACATATTTCTGAAAGTATTTCCTTGGAAGAAAGTATTATGGTTTGGACGCAAAGGAAAGTTGAGTTCGAGATTCATTGGACCTTATGAGATTTTGAAAAAGGTCGGACCATTAGTTTATCAGCTAGCTTTGCCTCCGGATATGGATAAGATCCACAATGTGTTTCATGTATCGATGCTCATAATGTACCAATTAGATCCATCCCATATTATCACACCAGACGAGATAAAGATCTTACCATATCAAACTTACGAGGAGGAACCAATGTGGATCTTGGCTCGAGAAAGCAAAGAACTGCGTAACAAGAAGATTCCTCTAGTTAAAGTACTTGGGCAAAACCATAAGGTAGAAAAAAACTACTTGGGAAAAAGAGGAGGACATGAGGAAGCATTTTCCATACCTCTTCATATCAGGTACTTCTTTAAATTCAGGGATGGATTTTCTTAAGGGGAGAATTGTAATACCCTAAATATCAAGTCAGTGACTATATTGAAAGGATTTAAAATTTGGAGGATTAAATTGAATAAATGGTAAAGTATAAGAAAATGATTTAGAAATTATGTTTAGGACCAATTAGTAAGAATGGAAGAATAAAAGGGGTATTTTGTCCCTTTAAAGGGAAATGAATTTAAAATTCATTTTAATTAGGGTATTAAAGTAAGGGAAAAGGGGAAGTGAAAAATACACTAAGTTATCTTCTCTTCTTCTTTCCCATGTAAGTGTTCTCCTCCATAGCTAAAGGTAAGGCTTCATCTAACTAGCATTTCCTTTTATTTTTGGATTGTTCTTGAAACCTTGAGTGTTATAGAGGCTTAAGGAATGGTTAAATATGATTAAAACTAAGAGATGGATGAATTATTTGAGATTGAAGAAAATGAGTTTTTGAATGATATGTTGAAATATGAGCTTTTATTGAGGTTTACTAGTATAATTAACTTTTCAAAGAAGTAAATAAGAGATTAAAAGCCTTGATGTGATTAAAAACATGTATGAAAAAGTAGTATGATTCTTGGTTTGGGATGTTCTGTAGAGAAATTAGATGTTATGAGAAGCTAAATGGAGGAAAATTATTTGGGTTAAGTGATGTTAAGTTTAAGGGTATTGTTTAAGGTAAAAGTAAGGAAATTTGGGTAAAAATCGAGCTGAAAAATGGAAAATCTGGGTTAGGTATCGGTACTGGAAAAACAATACCGATACTTTACGTTTAAATTTGAATAATTACGATGAAAAATATTGATACTGATACAATTAGCATTGATACTGATGTGGGTATCAATACTAAAAGAAAGGTATCGATACCATGGATTCCAGAATGCAGAAATGATATCGATACTGAAAGGGAGTATCGGTACCATAATATAGAAGTATCAATACCATGGTAGGGGTACGGATAATATTGAGTCTAGAATTATAAGATAGGCTGAAATTGTAATAGAAATTGAAAATAATAGTACTTTTGAGTATTATTAAGGTATAAATGTTAGGGAATATACTAACATTGGTATGGTATGTGTCTTTAATGGATGCAACCAAGCTCCTGAGTCTAGCAAGAAAAAGGGCAAAGATAAAGTTGTCGAATAGCCGGACATCATTGCAGCTTATTAACGATGCTTATCATGTGAGTGCATTTATTGTATTTATATGAGATGAGGAAGACTCACAATGAGTCAACTTAGAATGTTTTGATTTAATGTATTTTTACAATATTTAATATACTTTCATTATGTGTATGGAAATGGTATTATGAATAAGTTTTAGAGTATGAACTGCTCTAAAATGAATGAACAAATGAAAATGCATCATAATGCATTATCGACATGAAAGGATGCCACAAATAAAAATGCATAACATGCATTATCGGCATGAAAGGATGCCACAAATGAAAATGTATAACAGTGCATTATCGGCATGAAAGGATGCCACAAATGAAAATGCATAATGGTGCATTAACGACATAAAAGGTGCTGCTCATGGTATTTATAAAAGATGAATGACCATTTTGGCACTTCGGTGCAATACATGTACATTACTTTCTCATTTAACATACATAAGGCAAATAAATAATTATTGGGAATAATATATAGAAAGATAGGTATGCTGGGCATACTAAGAATAATTTTAATGATTGTATGAAAGAAATTTGGTTTAACTGAGACGTATTTATCTGTTCCTTATGGAGGATGCGATTTAGTTCGTAATTAAATAACCATGATATACTTATGTATAAATTGTAGTTTCTTTACAATATTATGTCTCACTAAGTAAATACTTAACGTGTGTTGAGTTAACGCGTAGGTAAAAGCAAAGACTAGCCGAGTTAGGGGTGTAGTAGCAGATATCATCAATCTAATGTTGACTCTAATCTGTAACAGTAGGATAATCATGTTTATTTTGAAAATTAGTTGGCATGTAATCAACTATAAGAAAAATGCTATGGAATGTATTTAAAGTGATAATTTTTGGTAATATGTTTCAACGAATGTTTTATTTTTGTACTAAAATATTTTGTTTTAATACCGAAACAAAATTTTATGGTGTTTATAAATGAGTGAATGTTTTTTAAAAGTCATGTGCCACCTATAACTTGTGTATAGAAACGTATATGGGAAATGGGTGTTACAAATATGGTTGTTATAATTAAAGATAATGACTCCATATAGAGTTGTCTTCTCTATTTTTGGGCCCTGAACGAAAACGTAAAGATAAACCCTTATATGACGAAACTATATTCTTATTCTTTAAGTAATTAATTTGATATTACATTAATAAATCATAGAAAAATGATTAAGTTTTGTTAAACATTACTTTCATTTTTTTTTGTTAGGAAAACACTTTAAATATAACTAAGAGAATAGATAAATAAAAATTTGAATGTGGGTATGATATGAAGCTTGATTTTGAAAAAAAGAATATTGTATTATTTTACCATTAGATTGAGATTGAAGAAGATTAAGAGTTTAATAATATTTAATAAATTAAATAATGAGATTAGAAAAAAATATGATTATATTTACTTTAAAATTAAATGAATTAATAAGATAGATGAGTAAATAGGTGAGAATTTGATAATATTATAAAATTAAGAAGATTATGGATCCTAATTATAAAGGTAAAAAGTGAGATTGAAAATTAAAAAAAAACTCAATTATAAAAGTAGAAAGTTAGAGACCTTGAAAAATATCTTAATATGCTCCATATTAACCGGCTTTGATTATAGTTTGTCATCACCAAATTTTGTCCGTGCCAATTTTTAGGCCCAGATTTAAACCCACTACACAAGCTTCAACCAAAACCCATTAATAAACCTCAAATTTACACAAATTCATATTCAAACATTGATTCAATTCCCCCAGTAAACGCCACCAAGCTACCTTCCTGAAATCTCTCAAAAAAATCCCAAAAATCTTTTGCTCAAATCACTGAAACTTCAACTGCTCATTTAGATATTATTTAAATGGTGATTCTTCTACGAAATAGAGGGGGCATTGTGTTGCGTGTTGTGAGTACAATAAAATTATACGCAAATAATGTGCAAGTATACACAATCGCTCAAGTAATAAAGTGATGAGTGAGTATCGTCTCCATAGGGATTGGTTGAAATTACAAAAGTTTAACCAAAACAAAGTACTACTCTATCTATGTATAGTTAGTGTTGATATGTACTAATATAAAATGTCATGGAAATAGAGAGTGTATGTTGGTGGATATGGATTGAAGGTCTGATGGGGTAGCAAATAGAAATGTAGTGGCAAGAATAGATTTAAATGTTGAAAATGGTTGAAATGTCAAGGCAATGAAAATAGTAAAAACAAAAAATAAATGATAAGTTGATAATCCTCACACAACAATCTTCCACTGGAATGAATGGTAGGGATTGATTTAAGGATGCTAAAACTTATCTCTCGGGCAAATTTAATCTATCTAAACTTCACTTGCTAAATAGGGTTAGCTGAAAATGCTCCCGTTATCTCTAGTCAAAGGAACCTAATAGAATAGAATGTCACGACATCTCCTCTCAGTCTCATCCATGATAGTCTACACTATTGATAAAAACTACCCTTTTTAGTCGTTGAAATCCTATCTTTAGTCTCTCTCAAGTACTAAGGGATTAGGATATAGTTCTACTAGGTCGGTTCAAAGCTTAAGAAAATACTATAGCCCATTGCTTATATGGATCTTTCTTGTGTTTCTCTCGAATACTACAAGTATTATTAGCTAAGTTTCTCTCGAACACTTAGCCTTCATCTAAGAAATAGACACTCTCATGCCTTTTCCAAACTTAGACGATGAAGCATTAATAAGCAAAGGAAGCAAATACAAAAGATAAATATTAATCTACCATTAAAATAAAGTTAAACATCCATTAAAATAACCCCACCAAATAAAGTTAGTTCATGGTGGGCTTCAAATCATCCATAGAACAAGACATGAAATATATTTGTTCCAAATAACCCAATAATAAATAGAAAAATAGCAGCAAATGGAAGGGAGAAGAAGCCTTCGACGCGCACCACTGGAGCTCTCCTCAACCACCAAGACTCGCCTTAGCTCACTACCTCTTCTCGGACGTCTAGCTCGTCATTCCTTGGAGCTTATCTATGGAGTGACACTACTCAATGAAGGAACACCACTAAATGAAGAAGAAAGAGATACAGTGAAAACGATAAGAAAATGTTGATGAATATTCCTCTCCTCTTTTCTCTCTCATGTGAGATGTAATATATAATAAAAATATCTAAGGGTAATGATGAGGTTGTTGCACTCAAAATACCCCTAAAACCCCTAGAGTCACCCCTTAGGCGTGAGTCTTATCCTTCTAGGTGGCAGTGGTCCCCAGCAGGCAGTGGTCCCCAACAGACAGTTACAACCATCATTCACGTGCTGTGCCAGCTGTCATTTTACAAAAAATATCTTTTTGTCCGTTTCTGCGCCAAAAATATCAAGGCATTTCAATTTGCTTCAGCAGCGTGTGATATCACGGCATTCCTTCCCAGTTTGACCTTCTTCTTGCTATTTCCTGCACACCATAGGCAACTACACCTTTCTCTCATACAACATCCTTAAGAGATAAAATAGCAATACCACCACAAATGCAACTATATACAACTACATGATCCTAAAATGACTAAAATGAGCTTTTAAACAAACAATAACTTAAGTGAAGAATGCCTTAAAAGCAACCTTTTTAGGAAGTTATCACTTCCCCAAACTTAAGTTATTGCTTGTCCTCGAGCAATGGATAACAATTAATATAAGCAGAATGTCATAACAATTTTCAACAATAGGACACATGACAAAAATTGAATTTCAACCCTCAGAACAATTGGCTTCAACATGCTAGACATATAAAAAATTCAAGTATTTTACCCTAGGTCAAGATTCTTTGTGATGGTGCGTGATTGTATCCAATCTATACTTAACAAATTTAAACAATTTATAATCAAGTCCCCTAGTTTTTTCCAAGGCATTTACTTATTCATTAAGCACATTTTACTCATTTTTTTACAAACTGCTACGAAGAGAGTCAGCTCATCACACCTACTTTCCCACACTCTAGGTGAAAGGGAGCATACCTTCCACCCCCAAGCTAATTAAGTAGAGTCATCTCGTGACTACTTTCATTCACTCATATGCGCGTGGTTTCCATTTATTAAAGAGAGTTATAGGTAATACCACGACAAAGTGAAGTGTCCCTTTACAGCTATGCCTAAGCATTTATTCACAGTCTCAGATATAAGGGAGTTATTTTTATTTATCTTTTCAGCACAATACTAAACTTCAATGCCAAAACTAATTAGGGTTCCTTCATAAATTTTTCTAAATTTCCTAAGTATAGAGAACATACAAATCATGTAAAAATAATTCACAAAGCACCAAGACCTAGAGTCATTTCTATCATTCTCAATAGTCATTTATATTCAATTTCTAGCCTAACAAGTTCATAATCATCGGGTATCATTAAGACATTTTATCTAATTGTCCTACCACTTATTGATTCCATGGAATAATGTTACACTAATGTTATCATGCATATGTTCTATCGAGAACATTACCTCCCCAAAACTTAAGAAAAGTATTATCCTCGATGCTTAAAGAGAACTAAACTATATAAAAACTATATGACATGCAATGAAATGCAAAATGAATGCAAATGGATGCAAGTGGAGGTAACTCATGTTTTAGGTGGTGGTGTTGCCTTGGAGGTGCTGGCAGCTTCTCGTCTAGTGCGCTTTCGCAATGGTGTCGGGTTGGACTCTGAATAGCTAGAGTAGTATTGCGCTATATTGATGCATCCAGCAGATGTTTTGGTACGTCGACCACTGCGTCGTGCAGGAGAGGGGTCAGGTACAGAAAGTGGACTAGGTGTTTTTTAGCAGAACAATAGGTAAGTCAGGGGTCTCGGAACGTTGAGGGTCTAGAGTCGATTCTTCAACTGGAGGATCGACATCATCTTGCTCTGGATCGAGAGATGCCTCAGCATTGAATGCTGGCAGAATTTCATCCGGAAAGCCTGGAAAATTTTGTTGGACGTGGGGAAGGATATCTTGGAACATCGTTTCCACCACAACATCTCTCTATTTTACATAACCAAAGAATTTACGAATATCACCGTTTAAAGCATGTAAATGAGTCTGAGTTTGCATAATAGCTTCTTTGAGAGCAAGCATCCTTACCTCAACATTAGATTGTGCATCATCTGCAAACTTCTCATGGGCAGGGGCCTTAGATTTTGGGTTTTTAAGTCCCAACAATAATGATAATCTAGCCCTAGTAATACCAGAAACTCCAGATAAAATTTCATCGAAGGAATTTTTCACTTACCTTTTTCTTTCGACACAAAGCAGTAATCAAATTTGGAAAAACTAAAGCACTCGTCTTTTTTCCTAGACATTCATGCACTTGTTGAACAATGATCCTACCCACATCAATAGAATGAGTTTCCATAATCGAATGTAAAAGCAATAAACGGGGAAGAGATACCGTCGTATTGTGGGATGTGGGCATTAGCTTGTGCTTCAGAAAATGATTCCACAATTTGGCATGCGGTTGGAGATGTTCACGGTTAACTGAGTAGCAGTTGGTTTGGCGACCATTACATGAGGTATTTGTAAAGAACAAGTCCTCCAAAACTCCATTATAAGTGGCACTATCAGGGTCACTTTCAAACTTTGCATGTTGGTCTTCAACACCCTGCAAATGAAAGTATCGATTAATAGCAGTTGGTGTAAACCAAATATACTTACCTCGCACAAAAATGGAATGCTGGTTCGGTTTGGAAATGTTACCATAAAACTCTTTCACCAAGGATGCATTCACTGAACCAGGGTGCCTTGCAAACTTGTGCCATTTGTATGGAACAACTATGTCCATCACGTCTGGTCCAAAACTTCCATCCACTTCATCGGTAAAAATAAACCCCAACTCAAAGAAAAGCTTCCTATTTTTGAAGTTTTGAAACTCTGCTTTGGCTTCATCATTTTTGAATTGTTGAGCAATGGGAGCTTCGGCTTCGCTGGGTCTCGTACGCACCATTTTTTTCTCAAAGTGTTGAAGAAAGAAAATTTGAAAAAGGCGTGAGCATTGTTTGCTTGGAAATTTTGAGAAATTTAGGTTATGCGGGAAAATAAAGGAAGAAGAAGAAGTGAGGAAAGATAAAAGGAAAAGTAAAAAATTAATTGAGTGATAGGACGGTTAAAAAAATTTGAGCGTACAACAACATGAAATTTGAAATTCTTGATCGGGTTTGACATTTTAGTTTTAGGGGGTGGGGGTCGTCAGGTAGAGATGCAATAAACATTGCCAAGCTGAACTTTATTGTGCATCTAAATTGCTCATTTTACTGAAACTGAGCTTTGAGAATGCGTTCCAATCATGCTTGCAATGTATCTTTGACTTCAGCTCTGTAGGAGTGTGTCGAACCTAATATTTTTTATCTTGTGAAAAAAATGGTGTTGAGAGCTTGGCTTTACCTTGGTTGGCACTAATTTGTATTTAACAAAAGATTCAAGTTAAAAATCTTTGACTTCAGCTCTGTAGGAGTGTGTCGAACCTAATATTTTTATCTTGTGAAAAAAATGATGTCGACAGCTTGACTTTACCTTGGATGGAACTAATTTGTATTTAACAAAAGATTCAAGTTAAAATTTATTCTAGAAAACAAGACCCGCAAATTAATTAGAAACAATGTAACACAAGTCAAAGTTTTCAACAAAAAAAAGTAGTTCGCTTGCATATAGGCTAGAAAATGATGTGGAGATGAAGTGGTAAAACTTTAAAGATTGAAATTGGCTTGGGAGTCCCGAAGAAAATGGGGAAATGGAGGGCAAAGAATGAGTGAGAAGTATCCAAAAGGAAGAAGGATGAGTTGTGCATGGGGAAAATAACAACAAAATTTGCTGCCATGATAAAAGATAAGTGACTAGTAAGAAGTTGGATGTGCTATTGAGAAAAAGAAAGGAAGAAACGTGATCCAATAATATTTAAGTATTCATTAAGATAAAAAAATTAAAATAAATATACAAATCGTTGATGAACATAATGAGTTGAACTAACCTATTTATTGATTAAACAAGCTTTATAATTAAAATAATATTAAGTTTTCTTCTCCCCTAATGCTTTCTGTAAGAAAGATGTTTCAGAAGAGAAGCTTGTGTTATTCAAATGTTAGGTTAGTCTATTTATACTAGTTACAAGTTTTGAAATAAGGACTTGCAAATACATTCTAACAGAAAACACACACAAATTGCACTTTCCATCTTGTAGTTTAAAAATGTATATTTCCCCCTTGATCGTTTGCCAATTGTCAATTTCTTTTGAGGCATTCGAAGAATAAAAAAAATTGGTTGCCAACAATAACATGTTTACCACTGCATGATTTTTCAAATGAGTAACCTTTTTAAAATAAATCCTGTAAAATCTTTCCAAAACAAAGAAAATAGGAGTCTTAAGTTACTTGAACTTTGATCCCATAACTAGATGATGATTTGTCAATTTATACTGCTGAATAATCCACTGAGCTACATGTAGATGATTACATGGTGAAATATGGAGGTTTTTTAGTGAAACTCTGGGCAGTTTATATAAGAGGCTGAAGGGAGACTGAAAAAGAGCCGAAGAAACTTTTGATTTGACAATAAGTGAAGATCCCTTATGTCAGATTTGTCAGTTAGGCTTTTGATTTTTTTCATCTCAGAGGATTTTTTTTTTGGTTTTCTTCTTGGCTTAGCAAATAAATGGTCTGGTTAATTTGATATTCAAATGGGTAAAAACAATAAGTTTTTAGCAGTGTCTCCAGGTTTATTTGATCCAAGTTTTCTTCCCTGATTTTATTTTTTGCATCCAAGTCGTGTGATGAAAGCAGCAGTTTTTTACCATAGCGGCACAACTTATGTTTTCTGCCCCTAGTCAATACCATTATGTACCTTTTACCATGTGCAACTTCAATCCCAGGTGGATCCTGCCAATGTAAGGGCGATCGAATTCAATGCTTTGCTGGAAGCGGAGAAGGTTGCTGAAGCTACAAAACAAGCTATCAAACGTAAGATTGCACAGGCTGCTTCTGTTGACTTTCAATCTCGGAGTTTACCAGCAAAGCTTAAAATAGCTTCTGATGACCCTGAGGATGTCAAGCCACATTTATTTGAGTTTTTGGATGGAGATATTGTTAGTTGGATTGAAAAGAACTTGCGGCAACCCCGGTATTACCCTCTTGTGGAAGACGACTGGGATCTTTATTTCGGCTCAATGATGTGGTGTATTTGGACCAGACGAAATAGGATCATTTTTATATGGAGTTTGTGGAGAATGGGAGTATATTGCAGTGATTCGCTCGACTCATTAATGAAGTATGTGTGGCGTTGGCAAGAAGACAGCAATGGCGGTTTGATTGGTTGCAGAAGGAGAGTTGAAGTGCTAAGTGTCAGGCTCCGACTGTTGGTTGGATGCAGCTTGATACGGATGGTTCGCGGAATACTACAACGGGTCTCACGACTTGTGGAGGAGTCTTGTGCAATCATTTGGGGGATGGCTTATCGGCTTTTCAAAGTGTATAGCTATTGCTCGGTGTTTGATAAAGAGCTATGGGGAATTTACATGGGTTTGTGTGTGGCTTGGGATAGGAACTACCGAAGGATTATTGTTGAGAGTGATAACAAGGAGGTAATTACTTTGCTCCATAGTAAGATTGAGGTAGGGAGGTTTTCCCCAGTGTTATTGCATATCCGAGCACTAATTAGCAGGGAATGGCAACTGAGTTATCAGTTTGTTCCAAGGGAAGGTAATAAAGTTGCGCATGGTTCAACTAAACTGGCTTGGTCTTCATTGGCGGCCCTTGCGTTACATGAAGAAGTGCCCGACGAACTCTGGCTTGAAATCGAGGAAGATTCTCGTGGAATAGTCTAACGGCATTAGTGCCTGCCTTGTACTAAAAAAAATGTTATCTACGAAATATATATTTATATTTAATTTTAGAATACATATTCAATTTAATTTGATTAAAAATTTTAATTTTGATCTTTAGTTATTATGAAAATACTAAATTTAAATATTAATATATTTTATATATCTTAGGACAACTTAATTAAAATAATAAGCTATCGGAGTGATATATATTGCGAAAAATATTGTATTTTAAAACATAAATATTCTGTGTATGTAAATTAAGTTATGCTATTATTGATCAGTCTAAAGAAGTATTAATAGCTAAAGAAATTATATATGTAATTATGATAATAAACATATTATAATTATTCAGTTTTATAAGAGAATAATAAATTAACTCAAAAGAATATTATTTAATTAATATGCTCTTATTATCAATATTTGATTACTACACCAATATATCACTTACAAGTTACTTCATTCTGTCCAAATATAAGAAAAATGATAAAAGTGTAGATCTTAAGATTACATTTATTCAAACTTATTATTATTTTAACTATCTTTTAAAATGATTGAAAGATAAATTTTAAAAAAATATTTAAAAATAAATAAATTCATATTTTGAATTTGAGTTTTAGTCAAAGATGCTTAATATTTTATATAGATCAATTAAAATAAAATATCATCAAAGTGACTTTTTTTTGCGTAGATTAGTAATTTATGTAATTATTAATTAAACACGTGTAAACCGAATTGAAATAAATTAATTTTCTGCTAAGTTTTTCATTTATCATTTTGTTGTATATGTTATATTTTACATAAATTATAATCGGTAATTAAATTAGATTTTATTGTAATCATAATGGTTAAAGATTACTTGGAAATTAGGTTTATAATAAAGTAAATATTTATTTTAGACAATGATTCGTATGGAAAAAGAATTCTTGATAGGATGAGTGTTCAATTGAGTCGAGTAACAAAATTTTGAGTTATTCGAGTTGAAGAATCCTATTTTACAACTCAGAGTTGACTTAAAATTTTTTCGAGTCGAATCGAGTTTATAAAATTCGAGTTGAGTCAAATCAAGTCGATTTTTCGAGTTTCTATTTAAATTTAATTTTAAATACTTGTAATATTATAATATTATTTGATTCTAATTTAAGTGAGTTTTATAAGCATATATAAAAAACAAATATGTTTCTACATATTTTTTCATATTTGATATGCATATATCATACAAAGTCCAAGAACTCAACTCAAACTTAAAATTAAATCCACTGTCGACACCATTTTTGGTCAGGGCGGGGAAAAGACCGATATTGACTCGGGGGTTTTCTCTTTGAAAAGAATTTTCAAAATGTGAAGAGTCACCACCAATCATTTAAGGTGCGATTGAAACACCGTAAAAGCGGGTGATTTTAGTTAAAACATTTATTTTTATCAAAATACCTATATTTAAAATCGAAAATTTTAAGTTCGATCTTAATTTAATTTAAAAATCAATAAGGATGCATAATTTGAAAAGGATATTCGTTTATTGAGACAAATAGCATTCGCCCCCGAGTGTAAATGCAGGAGATCAGCTATTATATCTAATAATCGAACATTGCCTCGTTTTTGGAAAACATAATGCAATTTTGAAAAGGATGTCGACTTATTTAGGGAATCACCAGTAGTCACCTCCTGAGCATGATCGCGAGAGATATACTATTAATTCCTTAAATGAGTGAATAGTGCCTTAAAGTTAAAATAAAATACAATCAAGCAAAATTTTATTGAATCCTAATTAATCTAAAGTAAATCAAGGCTTTTCTAACTTAAGGTGTCAAATTATGAGAATTAAGGAACCTAGGGGCTCAAATCTAAAAATGTAGGCTCCAGTATTAATCCTATTTGATTTTAAATAATTATTGAATTGAATAACCGAGATGATCCCTCCAGCATTTACGCGAAGGCCGACTCAAATTATCCCCTAAATTAAAAGACTAGTTTGAAATCTAAGCTAAAATGGTGACTCTATTTAACCAATTTAATTATGTCAATATTAAAAGTCTAATCGAAGTTTGAGGAATAAAAGGGCAAGGTCTGAAGATATCGATTTCTAAATGATCTAAAAGCTTAGGACCTAATTTTAATTTCTAAAGTTGAGGAATAATTCAAACCTAATTATTATCTAAATTAACCTACTTAAAGAACTAAGACTAAAGTTTTTAGATAATATTAATTATTAATAAATTTTAAAAGTTAAGCAATTGATTCTAGAAATCGGGCATCTTATGCGAAAACTCGACTCGAATTGCTCCCTAATTAATAACTAAAGTGAAATCATAATTTCTAAGCTTGATTCGAATATCAATCTAATTTAAAACTAAATCTAAGAATTAAAGCTATGAAAAAAAACAATTAATAATAAACTTAATTAAAATAACTAAAACAACAAGTAATAATAATAAAACATTAAATAATCAACAACATAAGTAACAAATAAAAATAAAATAAGTACAATGACCAAATTGCATAAAATCTAATAACAATAACTAAAATGCAATAATTAAAATAATATTAACTAAATCAGAAATTAAAAAGGTGACTAAAATGAATAAATTGTAACTATCACATCCAAATGATAATAACATAAGAAACATAATCCAATCAGTGGCTAAAATGAATAAATGTAAAAATCAGTGGCTAAATTCGAACAAATCAGAATAATAATAGTGACTAAATTAAAATAAAACAGAATGATAAAAGTACAATAAATTAGAAATGAAAGGTCTAGTGACTAAAATAAAAAAGCATAGCAAATATAGGGGTACCTCGACTGCAATTTGACCCTAAAAATGACAAAAATGTAAAACTGCGTCTAAAGTTACAGGGACCATTTAATGATTAACCCCCTAAAATAGATGAACAAAGCAGAAAACTCCTAGAAGCCAGGAACCTGATGCAGGATTTACCCTTTTTTAAAACAAAAAACATACCCCATGTTTACGTGAACCAGCCGAGGAGATTACCAAGCTTCACCACTCCCTCAACCACCGCTCACTGACCCTCTCACGCCAGCCACTGGGCCGATGAACACCCTAAACACCCAGTGACCTTGACCATGAATGGAGGAGGACCAACCACTCCTAAAAGGCCGAAACTTCCCCCTCCTAATATCACTCTCTCGTTCTTTCTCTTCCCCATTCGGCTGCCGAGAGGGCTAAAAAATGAGCCCCAACACCGGCCACCACCCTTGGTGACCCCCTTGCTACGACCGGCGACTTAAACGAAGTAAAAAAAGGCCCCCCGAAGCTCATCACTCACAAAACTGAACCCCGAAAACCAAGCCTCAAACGTAGACTTCTAGGCCAAAACTCCCAACCTTCGCCAGCCACTAACAACCAGCTTTGCTAGGCCACGATCCGGCCTATCTCATACGTTGGCCACCACTCAATGGTGGCCACTCCCTCTGTAACCCGTGAACCCCGAAAGCCAAAAGAAAAGAACCATGAAACTGTAAAAAAAAAAAAGAGCCAAGGAAAGCAAAGAAATGAGAGCCCAACAAAAGTCAGCAAAAACTTCTTTTCATTCCTTAATTTTCGGGATAGGGCTCTGTCTGATTTTACAAGGTTGGTTGGGGTATTAATAACCCTAACAACTATAATATAATATTATTTTTTTATAAATATAATAAAATAATGATAAAATAAAAAATAGTATTTATAGTTGTCTCTCTTTGTTTATTGTTTTGGAATAGGAATATAGCAAAGATAGTAATTACTATTTTTTATCTAGTCTAAATTACTAAAATCTTGAGCTCCAATTTCTTCTGGTCGGACATGTTCTTCTCATTATGAGCTCTTCGTTAGAATGTCAATCTACTTCATTCTATGATGAAATCTAGCAAAAATAACAATATTGATTAGACATTGTCTTGCTCTGCTTTAGTTTGCTTGAATTGAACTTCGGATTAATGTTTTGGATTGTTAAAACTTTTAATGTTTTTGGATTGGATGTTTGAATGTTTGGATATTATGGATATTAGATGTTTGAACTAAATATATATATATTTGGTCTTAATGTTTATTTTGTTTTTGCATCATTTACATATTAGTTGCAATATAACCAATTTACCATTTCATAATATTTATGAATATTGAATTTTAAACTAATGACTAACATTTCTCTTGATTATGATCTTAGCAGCTTAAACTATATTTATTTAAAATCAATGGGCTAAATTTTTCAAAGTCTTGCTTTGAATTAAACGTTTTATATAGTCTTTTTGATTTAACAAAAAGGGGAGAAAGATATGTTATAATAAGGGGGAGTAATTTTACAAAATTGATTTCAAAAATAAAATGATTTTCTTGAAAAATCTTAAAATTACTCGAATGTTTTGTTATATCAAAAAGTGGGAGATTGTTGAAAATGTTTTCATGTTTCGATATAACAAATTAAGTATAAATGAATTTTAAGATTTTACAAATCATTTTCTAAGTATATTCGATTTAATTATTCGAATATCAAAATATTACTCCAAGTCTTTCAAAGATCAATTTCAATCTTTACTAAAGTGTAAAATTGTGTTTTAGACTTAAAATATTTTTGAAACAATGTTCACAAAGAATTTCGAACCAAAAACGAGCAAAATATTAAGTTTTCAAAGTAGTTTACCGATGCACCATCTAATGCATCGATGCACCCTTGAATAAATTGTATTTCGAATGCATTTTGTGTACCGATGCACAAGGCATGCATCGATGCACTCCTGAATATTTTGAACATCAAATGCATTTTGTGTACTGATGCACAGACCATGCATCGATGCACTCCAGGCTCATTTGGAAAATCGAATGTATTTTATGCATCAATGCACCCCTAGTGTACTGATGCACTAAGTCTTCCAACGGTCAAAATATTTAAATTTTACACATAGTGTACGATGCACCTTGCCTATGCATCGATGCACACACGCTCCCAACTATTTTATTAATTGATAATTACACTATAACGACTCTATTGACTTCACCAATGATCCCTAACGTTCAGAAGTGATCCAAGGTGTATTTAAACAAGTTTAGAAGCCATTGATCAATAACAAGAAATAAAAATTGAGAGAGAAACAAAGGGAAAGCTTTAAAACATAAAGGTTTAGCTATTCAAGCCAATTTTTCATTCAATATTCATTTTACTTTCAAGAATACCATTTGTACTCAATTATATTCATTCTTGAGTGTTCTTTCTTTGTTGTAGAATTCTGCAAACAATTTACCTTGTGAGGTTTTTCTTGTAAGTTTGCAAAATTTGTGTATTTCTCTTTGCGAGAGAGTGTGCTCAAGAATTTGGGGTATACTTCTTGAGGGAGTTGTAAGGTTACTCTTTGTCCTCAAAAGAAAGAACAAATTAGTAAATTTGTTAGAAAATCCTTAGTGTAGATAGCTAAGGTAGTGGACGTAGACTTTGGTTGAGAAAGTCGAACCACTCTAAATCGATGTGCAAATATTTTCAATTTTCTGCAAAAGCTTTCACCTAATTTTTAAATGTCAATTCACTCCTCTTGGCTATTTTTTCGATCGATTAAATCAACAATTGGTATTAGATCCTCACTCATTTGAAGGATTAATCACCTCTTGAGTCGATTCGGGAAGAGTTATATCGATAATCAAGTTTATTCTTGAAACTTAAATTTAACAACACTGTGAAGTTAGTATTTGTCTTTGTTTTTTTGGTTGAAGTAATGTAATTCATTCAAGTTTTAATTTACAGAATAAAAGAAGTTTCTGAAACTTAAATTTGCAACGCGAAAATGAAAATCGCAACACGAAACTAAAATCGCGTTGCGAATTTGGTGTTACGCTTTAGAGTTTCTTCAACAAAAAGACAAAACAAAAAGACAAAACAAAGACAAATACTAATTTCACAGGGTTAAAGACTAAACAGTTTAGCAGTATTGGCAGCAACCAAATGAATTTACTAAGCAATCTCAGTGAAATGGTTAATCTATATATATTGAAATTACCAATAAATTTATCATCAACATAAGAAAAATCTAATAATAATACAAAAATTTCAAAATAAAAATAAGAGATTAAAAAAAATTAACCATCTGTGATTGATTTTCCATTTCTTACTGTGAATAGTTGTGAGGGTTGCTCTGAGAGATAGAGATAGACGGATTTTGTCGGAGATGGGGACGGATGTCGCCGTAGAGAGTGAGAGATGGAGATGTGACTGAGTTCTGATTTAGGGTTTTAGGGTTTTAGGTTAGAGATGATTTACGATAATACTGTTTACATTTGTGTTGCAAAATTAATATTGTGTTTCGCGTAAAAACATTTGGCATTCGCGTTGCGAATTTGACTATCGCGTTGCGAATTTGACTTATGTGTTGCGATTTACAAATTCGCGTTGCAAATTTGACTTTTGTGTTGCGAATTTGACTATCGCGTTACGAATTTGACTTTGCGTTGTGAATTTGACTATCGCGTTGCGAATTTGACTTCTGTGTTACGATTTACAAATTCGTGTTACGATTTACAGATTCACGTTGCGAATTTGAAAAATCACATCGCAAATCGCAATACAAGTTACATATTCGCATTACGAAAATGGAAATTGGGTTGCGAAATTGAAGTTCGCGTTGCGAATTTGAGATCACGTTACGAATTTATTGGTCATTTTGACAAATCTAAAAAAAATTATTAAATTCGTATATTATAAGACATTTTCGATATTCTCATCATCTATAATCTATTTTTTCTCTCGAAACATAAAATGTTCTGTTACCACGTGAGTGATTATCTACTCAACTAAATCCATAAACAAAAAAAGTTGAATAGAAATTGACGTGTGACTTTAGGCCTGAATTTGCCAGACAAAAAGTCAAATCCCTTTCACAACCATCACACCCCTAATCCCGTTTCATTTGAAAAGCAGTCCAAAAATATTTATTAACAATCTATGAGGGGCCTGGCTTGTTAGTGGAGGAAACAAAGATAGGATTCAGAAACACGTAGAACAAAACTTTAATAAAATTAAAGCGAAGGACAGACAATACAAGCCTATTAATTTACTTTCTTGGAATCGGCAAAGAACTGAACAAGGACAATCTATCCGATCTAACCCTGGCCCTGCTCAAGCACAACCGGGATGCTCTGCTCATGCCTGAAAAAATTGTCCGGATCAGCCTTGCTCTTCACTTGCACCAATCTTCGGAAATTCCCCTTGAAGTACCGGTCTCCCCCAAGCACTGGCCTCGGCCAAGCTGCCGCTCTTGTTGCGGTTCATTCCCAAGTCGAGGTCCCTGTAATTCACATATGCTGCCCTTGGAGATGTAGGAACATAAGCACTCATGTAATCATACAGCCCCCTGATCCAATCCATGTGCTTTATCTTGTCCTCGTCACTTCCGTCGTACCATGACGTCACGTACTGGATTTTGAACAAGTTACCTTTCCTGTGAGGGAACGGAATTTCGGATTCCGAAATGTTCGCCATCATTCCTCCGTACGGGTTCCATATCATCAACGGGGAGTCTTCTTTCAACAACCTTTCCCATAGGCCTTCGAGGCCGGTTTCGGGGATCGGTTGTTGCACGAAATCGGATTTGGCTTTGAAGTAGTTCTTGAATAATGACTTTCCTTGTAGTAGTACTTCCGGAGGTGTTTCACTAGGGAAACCGGCTATGTAGAGCACGGATTTTATCCAGCTCGTTTCGATGCAGTCTTTACGCGTCAATCCCAACTCCGGGAAGCTTTCGTTCATTACTCGGAGGAGCGTCTCGGCGTCTCCGAGAAACAGGGCATTGTAGGATGTTGTGATTGTTCTCTCACCTTTCTGGCCTGCTTTTGTCACTTGAATCATGACTCTGATGAAAAGATCTTCAACAAGCTTATCTGCAACTTGTTGCCATCTATAGAGGGTCTTTGTGGCACCTTGTTCCAAGGTTTTGAGCACGGTGAAAACAGTCACGGTTTCCGGAACCGGAACAAGCTTTATCTTCCACGCGAGGATGATCCCAAAGCTTGCTCCTCCGCCTCCTCTGATTGCCCAAAAAAGATCTTCTCCCATCGATGCTCGGTCGAGAACTTTGCCATTAACATCGACGATTCGGGCATCGAGGACATTATCAGCACCGAGACCATACTTCCTCATCATGGAACCGTACGCACCCCCTGTTATGTGTCCACCTATGCCTAAACTTGAACATAGACCAGCAGGGAATCCATGAGTCTTGCTTTTCTCAGAGATCCTATAATAAACTTCACCCACCGTGGCACCAGCCTGCACCCAAGCACTGTTGTCATCGATATTGACATTAACCGATCGGAGCTTCCCGATATCTAACAAGATGAAAGGCGTCTCGATTTCGGATGCATAAGACAAGCCCTCATAGTCATGGCCTCCGCTGCGGAATCTCAGGTGAATTGCAAGCTTTTGTGCACAAATAACAGCGGCTTGGACATGGGACTCGTATAAAGGGACGAAGATGAATTCGGGTTTCGGCACCGCAGGCGACAAGTACCGGAGGTTTTGTGCGGTGGAGTTGAGGAGAGAAGTGAACGAAGAGTTGGTTTGGGAGCAAATAGCAGAGATGGGAATGGGGTGATCAGAATTGGCATCTATGCATTGGATGAAGTTTTGTTGAACAGATGTTGCAGTTGCACAGGAAGCTGCAACAAATAGTAGAACAAGTAGTGGAAGACTTGAAAATGCCATTCTTTTCTCTTCAACTCCTTGTGCTTTTGTGCACTATATGTTCAACTGTAATATGCTAAGCTATTCTTATAGACACCAAAACGTATTATTGAGCTAATCCTAACGTCATGATAGGGTAAAAAGTATGCTCATAAGTGCGTTCTTTTAAGGGTGGATTATAAATTATCACTCAACTTTCTTCTCATTCATATTTTTAACTAATAAAGTTTATAATTTTTAATGTGTTTATTGAACTTTCAATTTATTCTCATTTTGATCACTTTACCGTTGAAATTTATCAATATTGTGAATGAATATTTTTCTTTTAAAAATTCTGAAATGGTCTCAATTTTTTTTCATTTTTTATGAAAAACCTAATAGTTTCAAATTTCCTTTGATTTCTCGCTAACAAAATATGTTCTTTGAAATTTCAGTGGTGTGGAGGTAGAGGAAAGGGAAGCAAGTTGTATATCTTAATCTCACACTGATCGGATGGTTGATACATATCATAGCGGTATAGGGTTTAATGAGTTTTGAGTTTGTAATTGAGTTTTAAAGTGATTTAGGTAAAATTTAAATTGATTCGGTGGTAGAAGACAATAAGATGAGTTTTTTAGTATCTTGAGTACTCGAAAAAAATATCGGAAGATGATAACTGCAACACCGATGTGAGACATAGATGAAATTGTAAAACTTTCATCTTTGGATAAAGGAAATAAAATAAAAGAAAAAGAAAAAATGACGTGGATGACACATAATTTCATGTTAACAAAAAATAGTCAACATCAGTACATGTGGATGTCTTGTCATCATCATGTTTATGATTTAATACGAGCGATCAAAATAGTAGCAAATTGAAATTATAATGAGTAAATTGAACTCTTTTAAGTTTTATTGACCAAATTAAGAGAAAAAAGAAAGTTGAGTGATAAAATTTATAATTTTTCATTCTTTTAAACTATCCAATCATATACTAAGTGGCGTTTGGTTCGCGAAAAATATCAGTACCAAGGGAAATAATCTTTTCAGAATTGCATTCCTACGTTTGGTTCACGGAAGTAGTAGCATTAAACGATGGGATGTCATTATCTCCAATTTCTTAGGTATTAGACAATTTCCACCACTTTAGACAATAATACCTGTAAACTAATAAATTCTTTCTATGATGATCATTTTTTATTTTTATTTTTTGTACTTTACTCAAAATTATAAACAATAATAATATGTAAAGAGTTTAATTTAGTGAAATATTAATAAATTTGAGTATTTAAAATTATTTTATATTTTTAATATTCAATATATTAATTATTTATAATTTTATGAGGCGAAAAATAATATTACTATAAAAATACAATAATATCTAACTTTAAGTTATTAAAAAATAGATCTTATACATTGAAAATAAAATATATGTCCACTCGAGACCATAATATCATTTTTTATATTATATTAATTTTTATATAAATAAATATGATACTTATGGAAATTATTTAAAATATAATTTTGATATACTAATTATATATTAAATGTATTTTTTCTCAAAAGTTAGGTAGTATATCGATTATAACATTTCTATGAATTTTCATTCAAATATTTATAATTTAGTATTAATGTTTAACTTTTTTTTTTAAATATATCACAAAGATAATTAAGAAAAATGTATATTTAAAATAATCTTATAATTCTCTAACAAAACAATGTAATTTTGTATTCGTGCTAATAAATCAAACAATGTAATACATTATTCTCATAGTAATGTAATATTCTAATAATATTATTTTTAAATATAATCTTATATTCTGTCGAGCATACATAATCAACCCCACGCACAATCAAGAGCATTAACCATTTGAGTTTAATTTAGTTTCCAAACTTTTATATATTTTGTTCTGTTTCAGCACTTTCTAAAGCTATTTTATTCTATATAATAATAAAGTTATTTTATTCTCACTTTAGCTGTAGATTCTCTGGGGTCAGCTTCTGCTTGTTTTAAACACCAATTTATATCCTTTTCCTTGTAGTTTCTCCCGACATTTAATAAGGAGTAGGTGATAAATCATTCCTATGATTTGATTTAATTAAAAATAAATAATATATGTCACTTATTTTAAATAGGTGTTGTATTATTCTTTTCCTTTTAGCCTGTTTTATATGTACTATCACAATTGTAATCAACCATTTGGTTGATTTTAGTTGCATAATCAAAAGGAATTGTTTCAATTAAAACAAGGGTAAACTACACGTTTATCATCTAAACTATTTTGTTCCATGTTAAACTTTATTTTTTTTTCAAAATCATGTCTAACATTTAGTTTATGTTTCATTTTGGTATCTCATTAAAAACTTAAGGATGATATCGATGTGTTACCATTAGATAATATCATATCATCATAAAAAAAATATCATATCAGCAGTTCTGTTAATTTTTTTATTGGTGAGATACCAAATTGAAACGTTAGGTATGGTTTTTTAAAGGTGAGATATCAAACTGAAACATAAACTAAACGTTATGTATGATTTTGAAAATAAAATAAAATTTGGGTGCGAAAACAAAACAAAAGTAATATTTTAAATACTAAACATATGGTTTACCCTAAAATAATTTAAAAAAATAGTATATATTAACCTATTTAAGTGTATAGAAATTAGTTCAATTGGAGGATTTCAGTGAAGAAGATGACACTAGAAAATGGTTTATATAGAGTTGGTTCAATGGTTGAATCATGTGTGGTTCGAGTGGGTCAATCGTAGAAATCATTGTACACATTATTGTTAGCTGTTTTTGACGGTTATATTATCTACACTTGAAGATGTATGTCAACTAGAGCAACAAAAACTCATGTTTAGTTTATTGCCTTCCTTTCAAAAAGGATATTTAGTCTCTTCATAAAATGAAAACCAGTCGGTTTGAACAAATTCAATTCAAATATGGTTCTTATAATTGAAGATAATGACTGTATATAGAGTTGTCTTCTCTATTTTTGGAACCTGAGCGAAAACTTAAAGATAAACCATTATATGACGAAACTATATTCTATTGCTTTAAGTAAGTAATTTAATATTACATCAATAAACCATAGAAAAATAATTAAGTTTTGTTAAACATTACTTTCATTGTTTTGTTAGGAAAACACTTTAAATACATCTAATAGAATAAATAAATAAAAATTTGAAAATTAGGAATTTAGAATGTTAAAGTAAAATAATTTAAAAATTATAAATAAAAATTTAATATAAAATAAAATTGGTAGCAACATTTTGTGACCCGAGCCCAACCCAAAAAATTTAGTGGATCAGGTACCTGACCCGAAAAATCGGATATTTTCAATATAAACACCTGTTATTTTTTTAACCAGGTTGGTGGGTCAATGGGATGGGTCAATCGGCTCTGGTATTTTTGAACACCCCTGATTGCAATGCACAAACTACCATTGAAAGAAGATTGTAAGCCTGGGCATTAGAAGCTTAGAAGAATGAGACTCGATATGCTTTTACAAATAAAGGAGGAAGTGATGAAACAATTTGATGCTAGATTTGTACAAGTGGCTAAGTATCTAGAATGGCTGGCCAATGTTGTTTTTGTCTCAAAGAAGAATGGAAAAGTACACATGTGTGTAGATTATCGTGACCTCAATTGTGTTAGTCCAAAGGATAACTTCCCGTTGTCGCACATTGACACATTGATGGACAACACAGAAAAACACTTCTTATTCTCTTTCATGGATAACTATTACAGCTACAATTAGATCAAGATGGCTCATAAAGATATGGAGAAAACTAGTTTTGTAACTGTAACACCCTAGACCAGTACGACACACAGTCAACCGATTAGAATGTCACACGAAACCATCGGATTGACACCACAAAAATTTCTTTACTTGCTAAATCAAAGTAATCATTTGTAATTAGTCATAAAAAGATAAATGAACAATACTTATATAAAATAATTTACATTAGGAGCTCCCAAAATAATGATTCAAAATATACGGAACATCAATTAAAACAAATTATGACTTGAATATATAAAATAGGGTTTATAAATATACATGTCACTAAAGAAGAACTCGAGACGTACTCTGCCCTGAAATCTCGGTTTGGATCTATGCTGAACAAAAGCTCCTCAATAGCTCCACCTGTGAATCTATGTAAGGAAAAAAAATCCAAACGCTGAGCTAACTAGCCTAGTGTCACACTAACAACTAAACCATACTAAAAATGTTCATTACATGCTTAAGCTAACTGATAAATTGTAATAGTGAATATACTTGTATCCTCACTCTCTACGCTATGGTAGACATCATGGTACGACTGAGAGATTTTGCATCTCAGAGCTCACACACCCTTCTAGTATACCGAGGATGAGGCCCGAAATCTTTGTATCAGACACAACACCCTCGACTAATCCACCCCTTGTGAGTGTCAGACCTTGCACCCTAGTTAGTCAGTTTAAAGTGCCTCGCGCACTACATAAAGATATCCATAATGGTTCTATACTTCAACACCCTTAACTTTACTAAAGGAACTAAGGTGTCCTGATCGTTTTTCGAGCATCAAACAAAGGCTAGTTTTATGTCACCCTAATTTATCTTGTTTCTATGTATAATTAAGCATAATTATTATTTCCGTTTGTAATCTTATTTTAGAGTGATTATAGAATTCTTGGGAATCTCTTTGCCCTATTAAAAACCCTTGAAAAATCATACACCAAAATGCAAACTGGTATCGATACTGATCCCTTAGTATCAATATTGATCCTTTAATCTTGATATCTTCCCTTGGGTATCGATAGTCTACTCTACACTCAACTAAAAAGAAAGGGGTATTATTGATACCCTCCGATTAATATCGATACTTCTAAGCTAGGGTACCGATACTAACCAGGATATCGATACCAAATTTTAGTTTGATGTTTTGAAAATAGCCTCAATATCGATACTCCTGAGGGAAATATTTATAGTTTTCCCTGGGTATTGATACACCCTTGAGTACGATACCAAATATGCATTATGAAATCTGATTTTGTACACTAAGTATCGATACTACCTGATGAGTATCGATATTGGTCATTCAGCATTGATACCTCTTGTATGGGTATCGATATTTCCCTCTTGAATCTTAATTATCTTAACCTTAGCTGAAGAACAATATCGGTATTATTTTTACAGTACTAATAACCTTGCTCGATAAGGTCCTATTCAGACACTTAAACTCACTCATATTTCTATTTTTAAGGTTCCCAAGCATTATTAATGTCTTATGTGAGCATAAAGGGTCATAAATAAGGCTTTAAATCATGTATAACACTCAAACATGAAACTTGCCATGAAAATATACTCAATATGCTTCAACCTCAACTCATAAGCTATCTTGCATTTATAAAGACTCGCTAAAGGTATAAAGGAGTTGTGAGTGTGTTAGCTTGTTTCTTTGGCTGCTAGAACTCTCCCCAAATCAACCAATGGTCAACGTTTCTTTACCCCTAGCTTTTGAGTTCTCTCCCACATCCTTCACTAAATAAAGGTAAGAAATGGATTACTAACTCAACTAGAATTTTAGATTGAGGTGAAAGACACTTTCTATAACCTGAATCTTACTAAAAATGGGTTAAAATTCATAAATTCTCGTAAACCTGTCAAAAACTCATTTTGGTTCTACGGCTAAAAAACTTACAATATGGAGCTTAAATTGAAGCTGGTAGAATGGGGATTAATAATCTTACCTTAGTTTAACCAAACTAGACTTACAAAGCTTGAAATCTTCACTTTGGAGAGGAAGAGGAAGAGAAAAGAATGGAGAAGGGTGTTTAGTGAGATAGGGGGATTGGTTCACGTAACATAATATAGAAAAATGGGTTTTCAGATTTTAAAACCATAAAGGCGAAATTTACACTTTTAGTCCCTTTGACTCCAAAATCAACTAAAATTACATATAAACCTTGGGCCTAACTCATGCCCACTCTCAAATTAGTTAAGTCCAACAATTCTTTTGGGTTATTTGGTTTGGTTTATGGGTATCGGGTTGACTCGAATTACTAACACGGGTTTTAGGGCATTACAGTAACGATGTATAGAATTGTTTTCTATAAGTGATGCCATTCAGATGAAGAATTCTGGAGCAACATACCAGAGAGCCATGGTGACTTTGTTCCCTGATACGATGCATAAATAAATAGAAGTTTACATGGATCATGGATGAAATGATCACAAATTCTCAATAAGAAGAGTGACACTTTACAAACCTTAGAAAACTCTTTTAAAGGTTGAGAAAGTTTCAACTGAGAATTAACCCAGTGAAATGCACATTTGGGGTGAATTCAAGAAAATTGTTAGGTTTTATTGTCAGCAAAAAAGGAATTGAGGTAGACCAAGATAAGATTAAAGATATCTAATAACTCTTTATTCCTCGTATGTAGAACGAGGTCCAACGTTTTCTAGGAAGACTGAACTACATCGTTTCGATTTATTTCATAGTTAACCAATAAGTGTGACCCAATTTTTCTTATGCTAAGGAAGCAAAATCATGGTGAATGCGATCCTGAATGCCAAGAAGCCTTTGACAAGTTCAAACAATACTTGTCTAATCTACCTATATTAGTGTCACTCACTATTGGAAGACCTTTGATCTTGTACCTAACAGTATTTGAGAACTCCATGGGGTGTGTGTTGGGGCAACACGATGAGCATGGATATAAAGAGAGAGCAATAAATTACCTCAGTAAGAAGTTCACTGAATGTGAGTCGATGTATTCTTAAAGAAATAGATAGTACATGTTATGCCACACAACATGGTTAACTGCAAAGTTAGACCTTATCAAATATATGATGGAGTCAACGGTATTATATGGACGTATAACTTGATGATAGATCATACTCTCTAAATATAACATCAAGTATGTGATTCAAAAGGCTATTAAAGAAAGTGCAATCATATATTTTATTAGCAACTCAAGCCATAAAAGATTATGAGCCATTGGATTTTTATTTACTCAATGAAGACTTAATGTTCCTAACAACAAGTAATGATGGGTCATCAACGAAAAACACATGGAAAAATAAAGTTTGATGGGGACATCAAATGCTTTCACACATAGTGTAAGGGCAATCCTTATGTCTTCAGAAAGGGGATCATTACCCTTTCACTTCTCAACTTAATTTTGAATGTACTAATAATATGGTCGAGTATGAAACTTGCATCATGTGACTTCGTACAAGCTATCCAATATGAAGTCAAAGAATTAAAAGTTTATATGGATTCAACATTAGTGATTTATCAACTTCATAGAGATTAGGAAATGAAATATGCCAAAATTTTCAAATATCACAAACTTATTCTTGAGTTGGTAAGAGAGTTTGAGAAAATATCATTTAACTATCTCTCACGAGAAGAAAAATAAATAACAGATGCATTGACTAGCATCTATGTTCAAGGAGAACAAGGAAGCTTATGAAATGCCAATCAAAATGAGCATATATGATACTTTGGCTAAATGTTACATTGTTAGAGAATAAGTAAATGGTCGATCGTGGTATCATGACATTTTACAGTACATCAAACACTAGAAGTATCTCGAGTAGAAACTAAAAATTATAAAAAGAACAACCAAAAGAATGGTGATGGGATCTTGGATAAATATGTTCTTTACAAAAGAAGAAGTGGCCAGACATTGTTCATATGTGTGGAAAGTAATGAAGCAAAAAGGATAATTAAAGAAGTCCGTGAAGAAATTTGTGGTGTACATGCAAATGGACTCATAATGTTGAGGCAATCATGAGGCGAATATACTTTTGGGCAACCATGGGTGAAGATTGTGTTGATTATTCTTTAAGATTCCACAAGTATCAAATTTATGTAGATAAAATCCATATTAATGCCTCGCCACTATATGTCATGACTGCTCTATAACCATTTTCAATATAGGGCATGAATGTCATCGGACCGATTATACATAAGGCTTCCAATGACTATAGATTCATTTATTCGTTGACTACTTCACTAAGTGAGTGAAACTTGCTTCATATTCAAATATAACTAGGTCAACAATATGCAAGTTCATAAAGAGAGAGATCATATGTCGATACACTAGTAGAAAAAACCCCTTTAATGACGCGCATTGCGCGTCATCTATGGGTGCAGATGACACACATTTGCCTGTCGTTGAAGCCACCGACATGAATTTAAGATGATGCGCAACTGTGCGTCATAAATTTATGACGCGCATTTATGACACGCATTTATGACGCACATTTATGACGCTCATTGCACGTCATTGAAGCCACCATCATAAATGAAGACGACACACATTCGTGTGTCATAAATTTATGACACGCATGTATGCGTGATTGTATTTCGTAAATTATTGTTATATATATATTGTAGATTGACAAATAATCAAACTAAATCACATTTAATGCCTCATAATACTAAATATATATATCATATTATATATAAGCAATCCATTTGCATACAATATATTCATATTAAGTTACAAACATAATATCCATCACATATGGTTATTTGAAAACAAAAAACCAAGAATGTTCTCAGATTATCACAAGAAGATACTAACAAATTATAAGATCTTAGCACATTAATTTTACTAAAATGGTGCTAAACGATATGTGCATAGATCAACCTGAGCAAGGTCACCAACAGCATAGTCTCGGAACAGCATAGATCAACCTCTGGGTATGTACCAATTAGAGGGAATACAACATTTCCAGCACCACAGCCAACCTGATTACCAAGGTCACATTAGTTCTATAATATATAGAAACCTTACATGAGAATTTAAGAACCTTAGACAAGAAGGGGAACTACTTAACACATACTACAAGGAACAATAAAATCAAGTTCATATAGGTAGCATATATGTTTTCGCCATGACATTAAGTGCAAACACGCTTAGGAACAAAACCTTTAAGATTTCTTGTTTTGCAAGTATGGGTTCGAATTTGATATTTTAATTATTTTGATCAAATCGAAGTACCACAAGGCAACAAGCTAATTAAGTACCTGCTGTAAATCAAGAAGAATCTTCTCCAAATCTCGCACATCATCGTGGCGCTCTTGAATTTCAAACACGGTTCTCATTATCTGCAAACGAACCAAAAATTAATTTACCATAACCAATTTCTTCTAGTCACAGACAATCCCTGTTTGAGATGGTATTAGAAGAGATTACCGAAACCAAGCAGTCAAATAAAAGTTCAATTTAAAAAGCTCTAAAATAGTATATATATATATCCGGCCATTCCAATAAAGTCTACAAAACAAAAGGAAGGGTGTAGGGATGAAAGACAAGTATTATCTACTATTAGTATAAAGGAAGAAATAAAGAAAATTAAGTCAAACATGGCCCCGTCCCTGCTCCTAAATTGCTTTTTTGAATATTCGCTATCTCCAGTTGCAATCAATCTTTCAATTGTCTGCACAATGTTCAACAATCAGACATAGGCTAAATAGGACAGAGAGTCGCTGATAACATAGCAAGGGAAGTATATCTCTTCATCTGGTCTTGTGCCCGTCACTGGGAATCATAATAACCGGTGCAGATTAATATTTAGCTATCATGCACTATTATAGCAACTAATAGTATCAGATGAACATCTTAACCTGTGAAAATATGTCGCTCAACAACCTCCCGATACTCTTTCTGGATTCTCTCCCTAAGAATCTGCAATGGCAGGTACATAGACCCTAGTAAGATTAAGAAAATGAGAGTAAAATACATCTTAAAATATCTAAATCTGACCAACCTGAAACTCATCTAGTTTGTCTTTCAACTTCTTTTTCACGGCACTGCAGCAAAAATATGGAGCACAAATTCAAGTCAGGGGAAAAGTACAAATTATTTACCGAGGAACACAAATTCGCATAGTCTAAAGCCGAAAGGAAAAAAAACAATTACAGCCCTCGAATAAGGAACAAAGAAACTTTTCGAGTGGGTACAAGTAGTGAGGCAATGGACATTGAAACACAAGGTTCCGAGGATGGTACAAATCAGAAAAAGACAATTACTATCAATAACATGAAAAATAGAACGCCTCAAGAGCAAGTAACGACCACTGGGGAGATACATCACATGACTGAACAAATGGAAATAGGAATGAAAAATACCAATAATATTTTGAATGCTCACGGGAGTACCGATCCTGGTCCTCAGGAGACACCAATAATGAAATGATACAATGAAAGCGATCACTTGGGACTGCAGAAGAGTGAAAAATTGTGAATTTGTCAACAATTGCAGAGATCTTACAAGAAATGAAAGACCCAACGTCATAAGTCTCTTATAGAAGAAAGCTACCGTAAGGGCTAGTGAAATATTAAAGAAATTAAACTTTGATGAGCAATTTGAAGTCTCTGCTCAAGGGATGCGTGAATGTATCGTCATGTTATGGAACTCGAATGAAATAAAAGTCAGAATTTGTCAAAATACTGATCAATTTGTTCACTGCGAAGTTCAAGAAGATGATAAAAGTTGAGTAACTACTTTTGCCTATGTTCAACCTCACACAAATAAAAACATGTCGTGGATTATGATGGGAGACTTCAACGACATTGCGTCCATAGAGGAAAGAGAATGATCTAATACATATTACATTGATCGTATAATTCAGTTTAGAGAAAGGTGGAACAGATGGATGCAGGCTGGATAGGTGCTAAATCCACTTGGATTAGACGTGTCCAGGGGAAATTGACTCTTCAAGAGAGACTAGACAGAACACTCCACAATGCTGAAATTTTGGATATTTTTTCGAACATTCATATGGTTAATCTTCCAAGACTCTATTCGGACCACAATCCAATCATGGTAAATACTACTTTAAACATACAAATGGAAAAAAGAGAAACACCCTTTCAGATTTGAGGTACTATGGCTTACCCACTGAAAGTTTTATACTGTTTTTAACAAGGCTTGAAAAAGCAAGAAGGATTCGATTGTGGAAGCTATTGAAGAAACCAGTAAAGAGCTAAGGAATTGGAAGGTCTCAGCTTTTGAAAATATTTTTAGACAGAAACGTCAGTTGTAAAATATATTAAAAGGTATCCAAAGAGTCCTAGATTATATTAACTCCAAGCGTTTACAAGATCTTGTGAATCATTTAAATGAAGAGTACCAAAAAAACTCAACCAGGAAGAGATACTTTGGCTCCATAAATGAAATATCTATGTAGACACCCGTTTTGTCCGGGCAATTTTAAATTCACTTGAAGATGATCAAGAATTTATTTGGAGATTTTGTGCTCGGTGACGAACTGATTCAAGTGATAAATCGTGGAAGCTTGCATTTGGGTTAATATGAAATCGAGAAGCTTTAGGTGCTGAATTGGATTGTAATCATATTTATTTCAGTTTGGAATTCAAGAGATAAATTGAAAAAAAGCAATCGATAAAGCAAAGCGATAGAAATACGAAGACTATTGAGGTACCTTCGAAGCAGTCCAGTGGGCAGTGTACGTCATCCATATTGATTGTCAATTTTGAACATGTTCCAAGCATCGTCGGTTTCTGAAGTATTCTTAACAATTATTCTATTATCTCTTATCTTTCCAACTCACTTTTAACCGTATCAATCCGATATTTGGAGCTCGAGATATGGCTAAATTAATGAAGACAGTGCAGGCTGAAAATTGTCCAGTGGACAGATCACGACATTCAGATGTATCGCCAATTTTGAACGTGTTACAAGTATATTTGGACGATTAAGTCTTCTTAACAATTATTCCATTATCTCTTAGCTTTCCAACGCACTTTGAATCGCTTCAATCCGATATTGGTAACTCGAGATATGCTCAGATAGATGAAGACTGTGCAGGCTGGAAAATCAATACGGGAATTACGAATTCCATTCAATAAACCGTTGTTTTTCCTTGAAACCGACTCACGTTGGGACAACTTATTGAAACCATTGGGAGACATAGACAGCTGACAATTCATTCAAACCAGCTGGAATTACACTAGGAAACATCCACTCACAAGCCCATGATGAATAAACAAGAGGAGACCACGTTGGAGAAGCTGGAATTGCACAATGCCAACAGCCCTTGTTTTGTGAGTGGTTTACCCACTCACTCAAGAGGGGGATGCATGTGGGGGGATGATATAGACGCACAGCACATCAACAAAAGTGGGGGGGGGGCAGATATTAAATCAGCTATTAACGAAAATAGGGGGATTTTCTCGGAGAATGAGCTAAGAGAATTCACAAGAGAAAGGAGGCAACCATTTCAAAGAGGGGACGACCAGCCCTTGCTTTGGGACGACCAGCCCTTGCTTTGGGAAGAATCTGGCCACTCACTCGAGCTGGAGAGAAGGGCATACACGTCTAGTTGCTGCTGGAGATCCTACACAGAATTGGAACGGGGAAGCTTTCGGGTTTCAACGAAAAAAAACAGTATGTAAAGGGACTTTCATCTCCCATTTTTTATCATTCGAAAGAAGTAATTTTCGGGTGTCCATTCCCGATTTTGTTGAGTATTCATGAGCGATATAATCAAATGTAATTCGGGAATGAAAGAAAGCAATTGAAAAGGCGAATGATAATTTCACAAGGTATATATTATTATTCGTTTTCGATTCTCATGCTTGTAGTGTGTTCTTGTCTCTACCTTGTTTATGTTTCAATCTTAAATTAATGCTCATCACGTTTTAATCCATATTTAAGTTTTTATGTGTATGCATGTATGGTTAGGTAGAGTTCATTTCGATTTTAGCACTTGGAATGTGATTATTTGTGTTCTATGATTTAACTTTTGTTTAATCTGTGATCTTAGTCTTAGATTTATCTACTTATTAATTTCAATCATTATGTTGTTCTTTCTTGTATATATGATTTCATGATAATGTGCATGTAAATATGAATATGGTAGGTTAGTAATTTCAAGTATTAAGATTTTAAAAATTCCTTTGTAAAATGTATAGCCATAGGTGTATGCACATGTTTTATTTTAGACTTTGATATTTATTCGAATATGTGGCATTATATAAATTAATTTTACATGACATCCTATTGCATAATATGTATGATATCCTCACGTGCATAACTCGACATTATTACATAATCGGATTAAGGGTAATACCCTTTTAATTTAAAACTGCCAGAATAGCTTTTCTTAACTCACAGGGAAGTTATTCTTAACGGTTTTAAATTACAAGTGTATCCCGTCATTGTCACCAAAAATGGATTCTTCACTTTAAATTTGGCAGTGAAAGAAAAAGAAATGTTCGGCTATTTAAATTTGTTGAGAAAAGGTCGTTAGAACTGACCTAAAGATCTGGTCTCAATATATTTAAATAATTGAATGTTCTTTATCTTTCTAATGGCTTGGTAATTTTAATATAACTTATTTCATTGTTTTGAATGTTACAAATTTGCATTTTGTTGTTTTAAGGGATCATAAATCAAACTAACTCTGAACTTGTGAAATTCGTTGCAAAGAAATTAATTAATCGACTAGGTACCGATTTAGGGCGTTGTGGGGGTGCTAATCCTTCCCCACGCGTAACCGACTCCCGAACTTGGATTTTGATAACGCAGACCTCTACTTGTCGTTTTAATTAAAATTAATTTTTATTTAAAATGACAAAATGTTTTTGGGTGCCCAATCACACCCTAATCAAAGATTGGTGGCGACTCCTCGAACCTTATTATTTTACCGTAACGGAATTTCCAATTTTTCGAAACGAGAGGTTTTCTAAAATTGCATCGTTTTTAATTAAAATTCAATTGAAAAGAGAATAATTAAAAATGACGCGATTTCCAAAATCTCTCCCCCACTTGTTAAAAATCGTTTCGACAGCTTGGCGACTCCGCTGGGGACTTTTTAGAGAGTCAGGCCTATAGTCGATTAATTAATTGTCTTTGCAAACGAAAGTTGTAAGTTCACTTTAATTTGATTTTGATCCCTGATTTGTTTTAAATTGTTGTTTGCATCTTAATTTGCGTTTTAATTATAAATAAATAGTTGTACTAACGTGTGATCTACATGTTTCAGTTTTCTGACCTTCACTTTGTTGTGATTCTTTGATCGAGGCAAAGGATTATGAGTTTCCCCATTGTTGCTATAACTTTTTCTAGAGCCTTCTAATTGTGCTCTGTCCGTTAAGTAGGGGTGAAAGCTACGCTTACGTGAGAAAAATTATTTTTCTCCGCACGGGCTTTAGCTAGTAACCTCTGGGGTACATGCTTTATGTCTACGAGAAAACATTGAGTTTTCTCGCATGGATATAGGGAAATGTATCCTCTCGGATTGAACTTGATTTGTTTTAAGCCTATAATGGGTGAGAATCGAGGGTCTGGCAAGCCCAAGGGGGCACCAGCAAAGGACAATTCGAGGACCCTTTTAGAAATACTGAAACTCTGCCCATCTTATGTTGAATTTCTGTCTGCAGACACGAAGGGGAAACTCATTCTAACCTTTTCCTCGAATTTATTTTTGCAATAAGTATGAGAACTAGAAAAGCATGCGGTTAGGTTTTATATTTTCGCACAAACATGTGAATTAGATACCATGCGGTTAGGATCTTTTATGAATGACAAAACATGTGGGTAGATATCATGTCGGGTAGGATCTACTAAAGCATGATTGGGTAGCCAGCATGTGAGGGTAGGTTTTATGTGATGTTTACGGTATCCACTATCTTGTTGTTTATCTTATATGTACTAACCCGTTTTCGTTCTATGTCTATTTTATTGTGATTTTATTGCATTTGCATCCTCATGTCATCGAGGGGTGTTAATTCACAAGTGATTGACTAACAAGAAGGCTGACCATATTGAGGCAAGAAATTCTCCACTATGTAGTCAAAACCAGGAGATCCAGAGATGTTCAAACGATCCATGAAGGACACCCGATGAACGAAGAGATCTGAAGCTGATTGAAGAATTCCTTTAAAGCTGCAAAGGCCAAGATGTTGACTCAAGGGATAGATACAGTCATACCAAGGACGAGAAGACCCTTCATAACGACATGAAGACCACTTCACATTGGAGGTGAGAATGGAGATTTCAAGATTCAATTCGACGACATCAAAGGTGATGAAATACGCCAACAACTTTGGAGGTGCGATACCAGATCCCATGAAGAGTACGACTCAAGGAAATGAAGAGATGAAAAATTGCAGTTGTATTTTGACTACATGGTGTACTTACGAAATTCTTGTTGTCTAAGTGAACGGTTGTTCTTAAGTGGTCACTTTTGGGATTAACACCTCGTGCATTTGCATTTGCATTTTGCATTTTCGCATTGCATGTATTAATTTAAGCATTTTTACATGCATCAATCATGAAAATATGAGAGTAACTCGTGAATGATGATGTGGCAGAAGCTCTGAAAGCAAATTGAAGTTACCCCGAGACGTGTTTCTGGAAAGATAGAGAGCAATGAATGAGATATTAGAGCGAGTTAGTAGGATCGAGAGAATTCAAGAACGGCTCGTAAAGACCCAACAAGAAATGATTGATGAAGTAAAGAAGTTCCAAGTTGAATCTAGGGAACAAATGTCCAAGTTGACGAGCATGATGATTACAGTGATATATGGGGAGAAATCATCAGATGACCCTGTTACACAAGAAAAGATGAAGACTTCGGGTGAGAATCTGAAGGTTAGCGCTGCAGCCAATGTGATGATAGCAAATGATCAAGAACCTGTTAGGGGATGTGGTAATTCAAGTCAACTCCAAAAATCAAGTAAGATTCCAGAAGATGCTACGGAGATCATACTGGGAAAAGCAGAAGTTAAGGGTGAAACTTCTAATACGAAAGTGGAGCCGGACTCAAAGAAGAGAGGCATAGAGGATGTTCAAATGCCAGTGAAGAAGGCCAAAAAGAATAGAAAGAAGAAGAAGGGGATGTCTCTGATTTCGATTCCGATCTCATATTCAGACTTGTTACCTTTTCTTTTGAAAGTGGGCTCCTAAAGCCTTTTCCTCCGAGGTATAATACTTATTTGCGTCCAGACTGGCGGAGTGTCAAAAGATCATGCGGTTATCATTCTCAAGAGTTTAGTCACTCTACAGAAGATTGTACGATCCTGAGATATAAAGTTCAAAACTTCATCACGGAAGGGTTGTTATGCTTTGAAAATGGAAAACCTAAGCTCCCCGGAAGCTCAAAACTTGTCAATAAAGGGAGATATGCAAATCAATGTCTCTCCCAATATGTTGGTCAAACGTTAAACCTTCAAAGTGACCGTTCCAGTGGTCAGTCACAGGGTCTTCAATATGATCATAATAACGGCAAGGAGAAAGTAGGGTCAAAAGAGCTTTCATATAGCCAGATATATCCCAAGTTACTCCAAGCCCAGCTGATTGCTCCACGTCTGGCCAAGCCTTTGTTGCCCCCTTATCCGAGTTGGTATAATGAGAAAGTTTCCTGTGAATATCATGCGGGAGCCCGAGGACACTCCATCGATAATTGTAGCAACTTCAAACGACAAGTCCGAGATCTTTTGGCTCAAGGAGTTATAGAGGTGGATGCTAAACAGCTGAAAGTCAATCCCCAGAATAGAGTTGACGGGGTCAAAACGAGTGAAGTACACACGGAAGAGAGTGTTGAAAAAGAGAAGAGCGAAGTCAAGGAAATCGAGGTATGTGAAGCAGAGATAAATTACCCAACTCTTGAGACCTCTCTGACACTAAAAAAGAAGATAGAAGTGGGAAGTGACAAGATAAAAGTCAAAGGAGAGGTAGTCCGAGACTGGCCGCAGAAGATGTCTTGGGAAAATACGACCCTCAAGGTTTTTCAAGTGCCCATTTCTGACTTGCTATCCCCTTTAATCAAGAATCAATACCTCACTCCAAGGCCATTAAGAATGAAGACTAGCCCATCCGCTTATGGCTATGACCCGAATAGTGCTTGCGATTTTCATCTAGGGGCATTGGGCCATCACACTGATAAGTGTATACCATTGATGGAAGAGATAGAAAGGCTCGTTGACAAAGGAGTCCTGACAAGAGAAGTGATCGAGAAATGGGGAGTAAGTGAGGGTAGAAACCCTAATCCAACGGGGCACCCGCTATTCTAGGGAAAGTAGGGCCTTTTGGATGAACAAGTGAAGGTTGTGCTCCACCACAATCGCATTCTTCATTTGCGGCATCTTGTTTGAACATGTTTTTTTTGTACTTTCTCATCTTTCTGTTTGTAAGGATATTTTAAATGAATTCATGTTACTTTAAGGATGGTGAGCGTTGAATCGAATTTTAAACTTGAAATTCTTTGAATATCAATTGAATTAAAAGCTCTTTAATGATTAGAGTTATAAATCTTTGACAAAATGACAAGATTGAAACCCGATAAAACAAGGACCTTGACCTTACCCCCAGAAGATACAATCGAACACCATACCCTTTTCTTGCAGGAACCGATATAGCCTTCTCCTATCATAAGGGAATGAACCATAGGCTTGGTATTCAGGTATGCATAGGAGCGGACAACATGGGGCATCTTTTGCGTATGACATTACAAAATTGACTAGACCATTTTTGTTGACGACGTTCGATGATGATTATGATCTTTACGGATGAAATAGTCGAGTAGGTGAATCTAGTTTAGGTCAGTTGCTTGGAAATTGAACTCTAACGATGAGATTTTCTGACATTCAACAACACCTAGACTATGACAGGTTCTTCTTGACAAGCTTAAGAAATTGAATCCACATTCTCATCAAAATATATAATATACATGTATACAATAAAGCTGAGCTATTCCACTAAGGCAATTGGTTATAGAGGAAACTCGAAAACCCTGGCTTTATGAATAGATTATACTCAAACCATGACCTTGATCGGGTACCTGGCAATTCGGTGTATGCTCCACTGTGATTGTCAAGTCAAAGACTTTGTGATGAGATGAACCCTTCAGCTAGCCTGATAAAGGCAAATTACAATAAAGCTGATTTCAGCTAGCCCGATAATGGCAAATTAAATCAAGTTTATCTAAATAAGGAGTTGCGATAAAAATGGACTAAGGGAGTTAAGGAACACCTGTCATAGTCAATTTCACACGAGCACTCAGAAATTTCATTTTTTAGATCGATATTTCTGCACTACCTTGGTTAGAGGAGTCTACGAAGCTTGAACAAATGGAAGATTTCAGAGAACTGAAATGGAAGTGTTCTGGAAAGTCTAGTAATGGAGTATACTATTTGCGTCATTTTGTCCGCATCCGATTAAAATACCAAGCCAAGAAAGAAGGGCATGTTGTGATGGTCACAACGATCAAGAAAGAGATGGTATTTTGGTGGTCGAAGCCTCAGAAAATAGGAAGCCAACCTAAAACCAACCCCTCAATTTTGACACTTGTCAAAGATTTATAACCCTGAAAACATTAAAGAGCTATTGATTCTTTTGATATTCTGCGAATTCATGTTTATGATTTGATTTGATTGTGAGTCTGAATTAAGGGACAATGTTTTATAAGATTCTTTCATTCTTTACTCCCTAAAATAAGAGAAAGAGAAAAGCATTTTCAAACAGGACAATTCAAATGTAAAAGGTCCTTGAAGCGGGTGAGGCTCATTGTGCCTCTATTGGAGAAAAAGAATAAGCGGCGCCATAACATGAAGCATTTCGCGACCTTGAAGTAGAAGGTCCCAGAGATCAGAATAGATGAAAGACAGAACTGGCAACATTTCTTTGTGACATTGTCAGTAACCCAGTAAGAAGAAGATTATCTCATCATTCAGAAGGGGCACATATCTCAGCCCGAATGAAAATGAAAGACATTGTGTTAGAAGGGTTGATCACTTCTTAAGTAGCACGAAAAAATGCCCTCAAACTATTTGACAACGCTACTGTGTAGCGACACCATAATGAGAACATTCAAGTTGTGATATGTTATGGTACGACCGAACCCACGTCATGCTGAGATGAAAAGATTCAGACCAAGGAGGCATGAAGAATAAGCCTTACAATTTGAGGTGATGGGGCATTTTGAAGGCCCGTACCAGTGTAAGATAATGTTGGGGCACGACCGAACCCACGTCATGTTGAGATGAAAAGATTCAGACAAAGAAATTATTGAGAATGAGTCTCGCAACTTGAAGTGTCAGGGGGAGACTGTGAATTTTAGCAGAGCTTACTTTGTGAAGCAAATCAACTGAGTATTGATCAATGTCAGAGTCCTGGAAGAACAACTCTGAAAGTATAATTGAGCCAATGGCAGAAATGTGGCAACACAATCATGCTTTTGACCATAGCAAGAAGTCGAGAGAGAAAACACTTTCTCCAAAATGAATACAGAAAACAAAGATGACAAGAAGATAAAAGAAGATCAGATGGCTCTTCAAAGATGCAAGTTGAAAACTATGAGTTGCTCCACGAGTATATAAAGCAGACTATAGAAAGAATGATCCAGAAGAAGAAGACTGAGTTCGCCACTTTGAAGGCAAATGAAGATTAAATCGACATTTATGCATTCATGAAAGCATCATTTGCATAAAAGAAAATGCATTACACTGATACATTGAATTGCATTCGTGTTTCTTGCATAAATACATGATTTTGACAGATCTTCCGGCGCAAAGAGAAGATGCAGAATGTTAAAATCCCAATGATCGAAAGGAAGATTTTAAACCTCGAATGCAAAGTGTTTAAAGAGGCATACCCTGAAAAATAGAGAGGTCTAATCCACAGAAAAAGCATTGCTTTGAAGTGAAGACCATCAGATGTAGAAGAAAAACGAAGATTTTCGCGTATGAAGAAAGACTTGCACACAGGAGAGTGGAGAAAAGTCCATCTGAAGCCTTCACCGGAGAATAGTGAAGCAATCAATCTGAAGCCTTCACCGGAGAATAGTGAAGCAAACCATCATAAGTCTTCACCAGAGAGTAGTGAAGCAAACCATCTTAAGTCTTCACCAAAAGTAGTGAAGCAGATCCATTTTAAGCCTTCTCAGAAGAGTGTTGGAACAAACCATCCGACCATCAGATGTAGGAGAAAAGAAAAAGTTTTCGAGTACAAAGAAGCTGATCAAGTGATTAAAAGGAAACGCGCGCGAGGAGTCATTAACCGATTCAAGGTTCGACCTTTGAAGCAAATCAAACTCAAGCCTTCACAATAAAGTGGTGAAGCAAATGAAGATTATTTGAGTTCCATACTCCCTAGAGAGAGAGGGAGCGAACCCGTTTGAAGAGATGTCTGAGTTCCATACTCCCTAGAGAAAGAGGGAGCGAACCCGTTTGAAAATTGTTCGAGTTCTATACTCCCTAGAGAAAGAGAGAGCGAACTCGTTTGCAGAAGATATTCGAGTTCCATAATCCCTAGAGAAAGAGGGAACGAACCCGATTGTTGAAGTTTGTTCGAGTCTTATACTCTCTGAAAGAATAGGGAGCAGACACGATTGTTGAAGATTATTCGAGTCTCATACTCTCTGAAAGAATAGGGAGTAGACACGATTGTCGAAGATTGTTCGAGTCTCATACTCTCTGAAGGAATAGGGAGCATACACATTTTCAAAAGATGTTCGAGTTCCATACTCCTTAAAGGAAGAAGGAGCGAACCCGTTTGAAGATGTTCGAGTTCTATACTCTTTAAAGAGAGAAGGAGCGAACCCGTAAGAAGAAGATTTTTGAGTTCTATACTCCCTGAAGAAAGAGGGAGCGAACCCAGTTGAAGATGTTCGAGTTCTATACTCCCTAGAGAAAGAGGGAGCGAACCCGTTTGAAGATTGTTCGAGTTCTATACTTCCTGAAGAAAGATGGAGCGAACTTGTTTGAAAAAGATGTTCGAGTTCTATACTTCCTGAAGAAAGAGGGAGCGAACCCGTTTGAAGAATATGTCCAAGTTCTATACTTCCTGAAGAAAGAGGGAGCGAACCTGTTTGAAGAAGATGTCCGAGTTCTATACTCCCTAGAGAAAGAGGGAGCGAACCCGTTTGAGGAATATGTTCGAGTTCTATACTCCCTAAAGAGAGGGAGCGAACCCGTTTGAAGATTGTTTGAGTTATATACTCCCTAGAGAAAGAGGGAGCAAACCCGTAAGAAGAAGATGTTTTAGTTCCATACTCCCTGAAGAAAGAGGGAGCGAACCCATTTGAAGAATATGTCCGAGTTCTATACTCCCTAGAGAAAGTGGGAGTGAACCCATAAGAAGAAGATGTTCGAGTTCCATACTCCCTAAAGAGAGGGAGCGAACCCGTTTGAAGATTGTTCGAGTTCTATACTTCCTGAAGAAAGAGGGAGCGAACCCGTTTGAAGAAGATGTCCGAGTTCTATACTCCCTAGAGAAAGAGGGAACAAATCCGTTTGAAGATTTTTGAGTTGTATACTCCCTAATAAAGAGGGAGCAAACCCGTTTGCAGAAGAAGTTCGAGTTCTATACTCCCTAAAAAAGAGGGAGCGAACCCGATGGTTGAAGATTGTTCGAATCTTATACTCTCTGAAGAAATAGGGAGTAGACACGATTATTAAAGATTGTTCAAATCTTATACTCTCTGAAGAAATAGGGAGCAGACACGATTGTTTGAAGATTGTTCAAGTCTTATACTCTCTGAAGGAATAGGGAGCATACACGATTGTTGAAGATTATTCGAGTCTTATACTCTCTGAAGAAATAGGGGGCATACGCGATCGTTGAAGATTGTTCGAGTCTTATACTCTCTGAAGAAATAGGGGACAGACGCGATTGATGAAGACTGTGGGTCTTATACTCTCTTAAGAAATAGGGAGCAGACCCGATTACAGAAGATTATTTGAGTTCTATACTTCCTGAAGAAAGAGGGAGCGAACCCATAGGCAAAAGATTGTTCGAGTTTTTTTTCCTGAAGGAATAGGGAGTGAACATATTTTCCTAGGATTTTTCAAGTCTCACCCCGGGGGAGGAGTGGAACAGATCCCATATCAAGTTTTAAAGCATAGATGGAACTGGACAAAAACGCGTGGTCTTTTTGTCTTTGCCCTATTCTTGTTAGCACGAGAATGGGCAAAGAGGGGCAGCTGTAGACACCCGTTTTGTCCGGGCAATTTTAAATTCACTTGAAGATGATCAAGAATTTATTTGGAGATTTTGTGCTCGGTGACGAACTGATTCAAGTGATAAATCGTGGAAGCTTGCATTTGGGTTAATATGAAATCGAGAAGCTTTAGGTGCTGAATTGGATTGTAATCATATTTATTTCAGTTTGGAATTCAAGAGATAAATTGAAAAAAAGCAATCGATAAAGCAAAGCGATAGAAATACGAAGACTATTGAGGTACCTTCGAAGCAGTCCAGTGGGCAGTGTACGTCATCCATATTGATTGTCAATTTTGAACATGTTCCAAGCATCGTCGGTTTCTGAAGTATTCTTAACAATTATTCTATTATCTCTTATCTTTCCAACTCACTTTTAACCGTATCAATCCGATATTTGGAGCTCGAGATATGGCTAAATTAATGAAGACAGTGCAGGCTGAAAATTGTCCAGTGGACAGATCACGACATTCAGATGTATCGCCAATTTTGAACGTGTTACAAGTATATTTGGACGATTAAGTCTTCTTAACAATTATTCCATTATCTCTTAGCTTTCCAACGCACTTTGAATCGCTTCAATCCGATATTGGTAACTCGAGATATGCTCAGATAGATGAAGACTGTGCAGGCTGGAAAATCAATACGGGAATTACGAATTCCATTCAATAAACCGTTGTTTTTCCTTGAAACCGACTCACGTTGGGACAACTTATTGAAACCATTGGGAGACATAGACAGCTGACAATTCATTCAAACCAGCTGGAATTACACTAGGAAACATCCACTCACAAGCCCATGATGAATAAACAAGAGGAGACCACGTTGGAGAAGCTGGAATTGCACAATGCCAACAGCCCTTGTTTTGTGAGTGGTTTACCCACTCACTCAAGAGGGGGATGCATGTGGGGGGATGATATAGACGCACAGCACATCAACAAAAGTGGGGGGGGGGCAGATATTAAATCAGCTATTAACGAAAATAGGGGGATTTTCTCGGAGAATGAGCTAAGAGAATTCACAAGAGAAAGGAGGCAACCATTTCAAAGAGGGGACGACCAGCCCTTGCTTTGGGACGACCAGCCCTTGCTTTGGGAAGAATCTGGCCACTCACTCGAGCTGGAGAGAAGGGCATACACGTCTAGTTGCTGCTGGAGATCCTACACAGAATTGGAACGGGGAAGCTTTCGGGTTTCAACGAAAAAAAACAGTATGTAAAGGGACTTTCATCTCCCATTTTTTATCATTCGAAAGAAGTAATTTTCGGGTGTCCATTCCCGATTTTGTTGAGTATTCATGAGCGATATAATCAAATGTAATTCGGGAATGAAAGAAAGCAATTGAAAAGGCGAATGATAATTTCACAAGGTATATATTATTATTCGTTTTCGATTCTCATGCTTGTAGTGTGTTCTTGTCTCTACCTTGTTTATGTTTCAATCTTAAATTAATGCTCATCACGTTTTAATCCATATTTAAGTTTTTTATGTGTATGCATGTATGGTTAGGTAGAGTTCATTTCGATTTTAGCACTTGGAATGTGATTATTTGTGTTCTATGATTTAACTTTTGTTTAATCTGTGATCTTAGTCTTAGATTTATCTACTTATTAATTTCAATCATTATGTTGTTCTTTCTTGTATATATGATTTCATGATAATGTGCATGTAAATATGAATATGGTAGGTTAGTAATTTCAAGTATTAAGATTTTAAAAATTCCTTTGTAAAATGTATAGCCATAGGTGTATGCACATGTTTTATTTTAGACTTTGATATTTATTCGAATATGTGGCATTATATAAATTAATTTTACATGACATCCTATTGCATAATATGTATGATATCCTCACGTGCATAACTCGACATTATTACATAATCGGATTAAGGGTAATACCCTTTTAATTTAAAACTGCCAGAATAGCTTTTCTTAACTCACAGGGAAGTTATTCTTAACGGTTTTAAATTACAAGTGTATCCCGTCATTGTCACCAAAAATGGATTCTTCACTTTAAAATTTGGCAGTGAAAGAAAAAGAAATGTTCGGCTATTTAAATTTGTTGAGAAAAGGTCGTTAGAACTGACCTAAAGATCTGGTCTCAATATATTTAAATAATTGAATGTTCTTTATCTTTCTAATGGCTTGGTAATTTTAATATAACTTATTTCATTGTTTTTGAATGTTACAAATTTGCATTTTTGTTGTTTTAAGGGATCATAAATCAAACTAACTCTGAACTTGTGAAATTCGTTGCAAAGAAATTAATTAATCGACTAGGTACCGATTTAGGGCGTTGTGGGGGTGCTAATCCTTCCCCACGCGTAACCGACTCCCGAACTTGGATTTTGATAACGCAGACCTCTACTTGTCGTTTTAATTAAAATTAATTTTTATTTAAAATGACAAAATGTTTTTGGGTGCCCAATCACACCCTAATCAAAGATTGGTGGCGACTCCTCGAACCTTATTATTTTACCGTAACGGAATTTCCAATTTTTCGAAACGAGAGGTTTTCTAAAATTGCATCGTTTTTAATTAAAATTCAATTGAAAAGAGAATAATTAAAAATGACGCGATTTCCAAAATCTCTCCCCCACTTGTTAAAAATCGTTTCGACAATCTAAATCTCAAAATCAAAACAACCATTGAAGAAGAAAAAAATCAAATAGAGAAAATAACGAGAGGTAACCTTCGACGAGCAAAGCATGAAAGAGCTTGACGAGTTCATCAGTGGACATATCCAAGAGAGCATCGAGATCGACACCTCTGAAACTGAACTTCTTGAACGTTCTCTTCTTCGATACCCCTGGTGCGGCATGAACTTTGTTATTGAGGGGAAGAAGCGGGAAAGGGTGAAAATAATGGGGGTAATTAAAATACGACTTTTACAGATGACACACAATTAAAAGTGTACTCTGTGTTTTTGCAAATTTTTTGGATTATGACTATTAAATATGACTATTAAATATGACACATTATTGTAAGTCATAAATCATTCAGATTTTAAAAAACATGACATTTTTTTATGACACACTTATTTTGCAAGTCATAAATTAGCGTGTGTCATCGTTCGTGTGTCATTAAAAGTATATTTTCTTGTAGTGATATGGGTTGTCGGAAATGAACATCTCACACAATGCTTTCAATTTGAATAATGCAATGATAAAAGAGATGTGTAAGCATTTCCAAATCAAGTAGCACAACTCAGCACCTTATTACCAAAAGATGAATATGGCAGTCGAAGCTGCCAATAAGAACATTAAGAGAATTGTTGAGAAAAATGGCAATCACTTATAAAGATTGGCATGAAAAATTGTCTTTTGCCTTACTTGAATATCGTACCTCAATGCGCACATCTACATGAGCAACACCATATTCATAAGTCTACGACATAGAAGCAGTGTTACCAATAGAAGTTGAGATTACATCACTTTTAGTCCTAATGAAATTAAAGTTAGAATAAACTGAATAGGTTCATGCAAGGTACGATCAATTGAATTTAATAGAAGAGAAAAGACTAAAGATAATATGTCATGGAAAAATGTACTAAAAATTAATGATTCGAGCACATGATAAGAAAATTTGTTCGACACAATTTTGTGAGGGTGATTTGGTACTAAAAAATCCTCCCAATACAGAGAGACTTTCAAGGAAAATGGATGTCAAATTGGTAAGGAATACGTATTGTAAAAAAAGCTTTCTTTAGTGGAGCTTTGATCTTGACTAAAATGAATGACAATGAATTACCTAACCTATGTAAATTTAGACCTAGTTAAAATGTATTATGGACGAAGACGGACGTCCAAGATGGAAAAACAAAAAAGTGAAAATCTAAAATTTAAACTCAGACAAAGGTGAAAATCTGAAAAGGCCAGGTGACTAACAAACAAAAAAGTGGAAAAGAAGACTTGGGGCACTCCACTGTAGCGACAGGCTGAGTAGCTAAGGAGGTAGTTGTTTGCTCCAACCATCTTCCAAGTTAAAAGTTTTAACTTCATGAGTGAGTTTTCATTCAAATCATGACATTATTGGGTCACCTGGTAATTCGGAGTTTGTTCTATTATAGTTATCGAGCCAAAAGACATTGTGATGAGATTAACCCCTTGGTCTCAAAAAAGAAAAATGTCAAAGATGAAAATCCAAAAGGGCTCTATGACTCCAAAAAAAAAAAAAAATCAAAGGTGAAAACCCGATAGGCCTTGGGACTAAAAAAAGGTTAAAGACAAAAACCCAAAAAGCTCTTTGACTAAAAAGAAGGATCTCGTAAAGGCCATATCTGAACCAAATGATGGGCAAGTTAAAAACCCGCAAGGACAACTTAGCCATGACTTTGTTTGGGAGAATCTCTATGAAATTTTAGTACTGAATTAGGAAACTCACATGCTTTCATATGACTTAGAAGAATTCAAGCTCTACTAGGCAGAAGCAATGTTCAAGAAGGTTCTTGGGTAAAGCATCAGAGAAGTTTACATACTTGATTTCTGGAGCACCTACTGCTTATCTTTTTATATTTTCTAATCTCTTAGGGTTCAATAGTGACTGATTCTAGACTTATATTAATAAAGGAAATTTCCTACATATCATTATCATTCTTTTATATTCAATTTTATGAATCACAAATAGCTATCAATTAATTTCTTATGGTCTTACATTTATTACACACGTTTAAAGAGAATATATTCTATGACATTACTCATGATTATGACTCTAAAGAATACTTGAGGAAAAATTACTCGCAAATATTTCTCCTAAAATCTTTGAAAGGCATGGGAAGTGAGTAAGAGCAGACAATCCTTAAAAACTAGAATGAGAAGGCGAGGCAAACAGAGATTTCTGCATAGAGAATACAGGAAAAGGCCAACCAATTTGTGGAAGATGGAGTTGATGAAAGATTTTGTGCATAACATAAGATTCTTAATAAGATTTCATACATTTAGAGTACAAGCATAATAGAGGATATGTTCATGCATTCATACATTTCACATGATTAATGACAGGAACACAAGTTTCTAAGATTAAACAAGCTCTAGCGTTCCTTTGTAATGGATGAGTAGATAAAAATTTTAAGATCGAGTAAACTCTGGCATTCATTTGTTACGGAGGAGTGAAGTAAATTTCTAAGATCAAGTAAGCTCTAGCGTTCCTTTTTTATGGAGGGGTATAGTAAACTTTTAAGACCAACTAAGCTCTGATGTTAATTTGTTACGGAGGAGTAGAGCAAATTTCTAAGACTGAGTAAAGTCTAGTATTCCTTTGTCATGGAAGAGTAGAGCAGATTTCTATGATCGAGTAAGCTCTAGCATTCTTTTGTTATGGAGTAGTAGAGCAAATTTTTAAGATAGAGTAAGAACCATTGTTCCTTTGTTATGGAGGAGTAAAGCACATTCCTAAGACTAAGTAAGCTCTAGTGCTCCTTTGTTATAGAGGAGTAGAGCAAAATTTTCAATATTTGAAGATATCGGACACAATTTGCTATTTTAGGTATTTGCCCTATTCCTGTTGATCAACAATGGACAAAGAGGGACAGTGTACTCTAGCATTCCCCACATGTAATCGACTTTAGAATTTTTTTTCCAGTTTTAAACGTAGACCTAATTTTAAGGTATTCAGTCGTATCTAGCTCAGAACGACTGATTATGACTCCCGTTTCAAAACATATATATTTGCAATGATTATTTTCCAACCACCAAAAAATAGTTACTCCAAAAACTATTATCAATCTATTTTGTTGGTTTATCATATATATTTTTATCCTCGACTATTAGGAAAGCACGAGCAAATAAACCATTTATTAAGTCTAAGTCATCAGTTTCAACTATAAATGATGTAAGAAAGTTAGGTTCAAAATTAATTGTAATATTCTATCTTTTACTCCTAGGTTGATTACCATTTCGAAAATATAGACATGCTTACTAGATAAGGAAGAAGCATGTTCATCTATCTATAAATCATGCATTAGGCCAAATTTCTTTAAACAGAAATTCATATATATTACATGATCACGTAAAGTAATAAATTTATATATCAAACAACACGAACCATTTACCTCAATGGTTAAAACAATCATTGTTATTTCTAGAGATCACGGGTTCGAGCACCAGCTCGCTATAGCATGGTGATTGAACGTTCCTTGTCAATTGGTTGAGAGTATCTGGAACATATACTACTTTGTAAAATCACCTTAGCTTAATAAAAAAAATTATACATCAAACATAATTTAGCTAAGGACCTCACACTTTCAACTGTTATATACTCGGAGCATAATATTTTCAAAACTCATATGAGATGTAATCTAGTTTTTTTGAGACATTCTATTAAGAATACAATATACGAAAAATATGATTTTTCTCCCCTCGCATATCATCATACAAATTAAAACTTAGAGAATAAAATAATACATCGTCTTGTTTTTAAAATTCTATTCTTTCTGTCTGCTATATATTTTTATTGTAAAAAAAATAAAGTACAAAGATAAATCAATTCTGAATTGCTTAAACAATTTGTTGATGTTCATTCTTTTGTTTTATATATTATATGTAACAAACGATAATAACATACTTATCAAGCAGACCGAAATCTCTAGTAAATTTAGAATATGGTTGGTAATCATGAAAATGAAGAAAAAAATGAGAATGAAACATTGTCCTACTTTGTCCCATACCTTTGATGAAATTTCAATTTTGACGATGCATAAATTCCTTCCCTACTATCATATATACTTGCCTATATTTCCTTTCACATGTCCTTTCCGTTTTGTATTGATATAACCTACCAGAAAATTGCAAAAATACCTAACATTAGATATGGGTTCATGACCATGATGTGACATGCCACCCAAAACTATCCTTGATTATCCTTACATATGTTCACTTAACTTCTTTTCTGTTTGTTTTCCATTGGGTAAATTACACTTACCACTTCATTATTGGAAAATTTTAATTTAATTATTAATTTTTGATTTTATTAATTAAATCATTTAATTATTTAAATGATGTCAATCACACTACTTACTGTTAATATTTGACGAAAGAGCTGACGCTACAGTAAATAAAATTAATATAATTATATATTTAAACATCATTACTTACATATTCTATCAATTTACTTCTAATTTTAATTTAATTCAATAAATTTAATCATTCAATCAGACAATGACATGTGTCACACACATACATCTTATTAGCGGATTTTTATCTTTATTTTATTTTATTCAATAACTTTACTCATTCAATCAAATGATGGTGGCCACTAAATTTACTAAATTGAAGTAAAATTAGGACTAAATTGATAGAATTTATGAATAATGAGGTTTAAATATATAATTATAGTAATTTTGTCAGATGTCATGTTAACACCTCTGTCAAATGTTAACAACAAATAGTTTAATTGACATCATTTAAATAATTAAGTAGTTTGATAAAATTAAAAGGTCGATTATTGATTTCTTTATAATTAAATAGTCATGAGGGTAATTTATCTTTTTTTTTCCATTTTTCAAAATGTATAATAATGAACCCAAATGTTTACCTCTTTTCTGTATTATTATTATTATTATTATTATTATTATTATTATTATTATTATTATTATTATTATTATTATTATTATTATTATTATTCTTATTATTATTTTGAAATTTTACAAAACCAAAATTTACTTGGAAGTTTGAAACAAAGATTTGAGAACTGAAATGCAAATCATTACTTTACGTATAGAAAGACAGTCCGTGTTAGCCACATGCAAGTTTGTCTGTGAGAAAAAGTTGTGACCGGAATCATATATGTAGACATGTCTCCTTTTTTTCGTAACACTTCGGGGCCGGTTCTAAGTATTTTTAAATTCGGGACGAAAAAAAATAGGCCCTAATTCAAATGAAATTTAAGAAATATGTAATATAAAATTTCTAATAGTAATTTATTACAATATAAAAAATGTTAAAAATATATTTAAGCAAACAAATATTTATAAAAAATATTATATTCGAGCACTTTTTGATGTAAAATCATTGATGATAGTGTCAGTTTTAATGTTTTTCAGCGTATTTTTCTTAATACATAACATATAATTTGGAAATAAAAGAACAAACTTATATAGAATTTAGAAATATATAAAAAAAAAACAAAAGAAAGAAATTGGAAACATGATCTTACCTAGAATTTTAAGAACAATCTTCAATATGATTCAAGCACCATAATTGATGATAAACAATTATGACTTTGTGTTTGTGAGAAATTAAAAAGTGAGTAAAAATTTTCAGAGGAATTATGAAATATGGAAGAGAAAACATAAGGTTAATTATACTTAAGTTTTTCCTCCCATTGAGTTTAGAATAGAAAAAATAACTTAAAATTTTTTTTAATTGATATGGAAAATCGGGAAAGAGATTTAGTGAATTGATGGTGAGAATTTGGAAATATCAAAATTAAAGAGATTCAATTGAATTTTTTTAATTATAAGAAAAAATTGAATTAGAGTTTTATGGGAAGTGGAACAGTTTATTAATATTAATATAAAAATTCAATAATGATAATTGACACCTTAATAAATTCATGGGTCTTACTATTTTATTTTATAATTTTTTAAAATTTATTATAAAAAAGAGAATTTTATAATAATTTATTTTAATTTTGGGCCCTGGGCAGACGCCCCTCTTACCCTGGCCTAGAGTCAGCCCTAAGTATTATTCAAACCCAAAATCTCAACAAAAAAACAACAACAACAACAACCTTCCCTTTAATTTCCAAATCCACTTAATAGCATTACTCATCGACTTTGTGCTACTCACCATTCAAATTTAGAATCGCATACAAAGTCTATCACTACTAAATCGATTGCAAATACTCGACTAAACTTATACACTCATTAGAGCCAATATCATACCCCAAACACGCAAAGCCTTAATCATCGATCAATACCGATAATAAACGATAATAATAGAGTGAAAGAATACAATAAGAGAAAAGATGCATTCTTTTGAATTTGTTGACATTTAGGGTTTTAGGACACTAACTGAAAATCCGACAGGAAGATCGTGACAAGCCATACGTCAAAAAAAAAACCAAGGATAATCTGACGGTAGAGAAGGAAAATCAAAGGAAAGAGAATCTAGGAGCCTATGTAAAATTTGTCAAACATTTTTACAACACTGTTTCCAATAAACAAATAAACCATTAACTACAAAGTTTCATATTTTCTTCTCCCCCAATATTATATTAGTCCAACCTAACCTACTACCATTATGTACCTAGGTGGGGTGGGGTGGTGTCCTTAAAAATTTATAATTGTAATATATTTTAGATTTTTATGTATATTTTATTAAAATTTTAATATTTTCGTCACTTAAAATTTTATAAATTTAAGTTCATTCTCTAAAATTTTATAAATTTAAATTTATTCTCTGACTTAAAATTTTACGTCCGTACCTATAGCACTTCCCTCGTCTGATTTGAACACAATCTATTGGTGGAAGCAGTACCACGTAATGGCTCCGTTTACTTCGCTGAACGCAAAGTCCAAGTAAAAACCGACAGATGCACTGCAAAATAAAGGAAGGAGAAGTTCCATCTTCTGCTTTTGAGTCACAAAATTCAACTGAAATTCACCTGCTCCACCGCATATTCTACTTTCTTTGAAATTGCTCATTCAATACTCTTATATTTATCCCTATTTTTAATCAGAACTTTAATTTAATTTCAATTATTAATAAAATATTTTATTGTACTTTGTTAAAGATTCTTTAATTTGTACGCATCATTTTTGCGCTTCACAACTACTGATCATGGCGTACCATAAGTATAGAAGACGTAAAGAAAATCTCTTCGGAGAAAGAATACGAGCGATTTGAAATTTGAGAAATCGTAACTAGTTATTATGACTCTTGATAGACTCTCACGTTATCCATCAAAATTGAAAATAATAATAATAATAAGACGACACATTAATTATATCAATATATCCTGTCAATTTACAAATAACTATTAATCCCTATGTATTATACCTCCACCAAAGATCAATATATAAACTACTATAATACGTAGAGGAGGAAATCTCTGACTTTTGGACGGACTCTCTTTATAGTCAATTTTGTTATATCAATCATCACCAATAGATCATGAATCGTGATTTTCTACCTAAACAAAAAATAAATAAATAAATAAATTGTTATCAACCGACTTAATCACGTATGTTCTATCAATTCGTATAATTTACAATAATATCGTTAAATTATTTGGACGAAAATTTTGATTCAACACTCATACTTACGTATTTTTAGAATCATCACAACAGTTTTTTTTTGGTTCTTCAACCATCTATATTGTAAACTACCCTAGGTGTAAAAGAAAACTCTAGCATGCTTGTAGGAGTTAATATGGGTTAGGTCTTTAGACAATTTAATATGCTTGAATGAGAATAGGAATACTTATGGGTGTGTTTATTTGACTAGAAGTAATTTTTTAATCATCATTCACAATTTGACTAATTACGAATTAGTTTAATAAAATGAGACAAAAAATTTTAATATAATTGTCGTAACCGTTTTCCGGCGGGGACAATCGTTTAATTGTTTTAAAAACAGTTACGACTTTAATTTTGAAAAATGGTTGATTTTGAATTAATTTGGATTATCGGATAGAGTCGCCATCAACCTTTGGGTTAGGTAGATCGAATACCTAAAAATATATTTTTAAAAATAATTTTAAGAAAAAATCATTTTTAAGACAAAAAGCTGGTCTTCGTTTACCAAAGATTCGATTAAAATGAGTTCGGGAGTCGGTTACGCGTGAGGAAGGATTAGCACCCCCACAGCGCCCAAAATTGGTACTGTGTCGCTTACATGTTATCATAATAGTGGAAATCCTAAATCAAATATCAAGTTAAAATATGATCGATTTATTAAATATTAATTAATTTGCTTTGAATTAAATATTAGGGAAAATTCTTTAACTTAAAAAGAAATTTCGAGATTATCAATTCTCTAATGGAAAAACTATTTCGACTATTTATTATCCATAAAGAATATTCCTTCCTCATAGATTAAAAACGCAATTCGAATATAAATTTAACATCTTATAAAATGAAATGAAATAATAAAGTCAAACAAAATAAAATAAGTGTTATTAATATATATAAATACAAGGGTAAATTAATATATATATATATATATATATATATATATATATATATATATATATATATATATATATATATAAAACAGTAAAGTCAAATATATATAAATATATATATATGTATAACACACACAAAAATATGTAAAGGCTCAAATATATATTTATGACATATATATACACTTAAAACCATAAATATAGGAATAAAAACATAACTTATATATTTTCATAATATTTACATATATACACATATTTTATATATTACGTATATAAGTTGTATACACATACTAATATATCATGAAATTTAGGCATAATACAAGGAACTTACTTAAAATGTATATAAAAAGTCAAATAAAAAAATTATATAAAAGGCATTTAATAAATATAGAAAATAGTTAATATACAAATAAAACTTAACAATTAAATCGGGACAAAATCAATACAAAACCAAATAAAACAAACATTAAATTAATGATAAAAAAATTAAACATTTCTTACATGGAATACAAAAATAAAGAGAGAATAGGAAAATAAGCTGAAGTTAAGGATATAATATATTGACAACCTAATTTTATGCATATTACATCAATTAAGGGAGGAAAGAAAATAATAAACAATCGTTTAATAAAAACTAAATTTAAAACAATCAATTAATCATTTACCACTCATGGAAATAAATTAGTGATTAAAATAAAAAACTTGCAAATAACATGACCAAATTATAGCATCAAAAGAAATACACAACATTTAAAATCAATGGTTAAAATGAAATATTTATAAATATTGTGATCTAAATCTAATATTAATAATAATAGTAAAATAAATGAAAATAGGATAAAAATATAAATAATAAAACATTAAAGTTCGAAATAAAATAATTATAATTTCATTTAACTGCAAATTTATAAAATTACAAAATTAAAGGGACTCAAATAGCTATTACCTCATCCAAGAAAATACGCTGAAGGCCCTTTACTGAAACGACGTCGTTTTGCTCAATAGATATATAGGTATTTTAAAGGCAAAAAGAGCCATATTTTCTCATTTCTCTCTTTTGAATCGAGAGAAGAGAGAGAGAGAGCACATAAAATGCTCTGAACTCTCTCTTTAAAAAGCTTCATCGGTCGCCGTCGCCGGTGGACTATACGGCGGTTCACGGTTGCCAGCGCGGCGGCACAAGGCGGCACACGGACCAAATGGTCCCCAAAAGCTTCCTTATTTAACCCTCTACCCGAAAAACACCTTCTTTTAACCTACAAATAACCCAAATATCGTAGATCTACGAGTTTACCTTTCGAAAACCTTTGAAACCCGATGACTTTTGAGTTCCTTCCGACAAGCTCTGATAATTGGTGAGTTTTTCCTCCGGTTTTTCTTTTTGATTCGAATGCTCTTTTTTCTTTTTTCCTCCCTGATGTGTGTTTTTTTTCTCTCCCCCCTTCTGTTCGTATTTTTTCCTCCTTTTTATTTCTCTTCTCAATACCAAATCCTCTTGTCATTGCATGCTTATTTTCTATGTGTTTGGTGAGATTTTGATGTGTTTAGTTGGGATTAGGTGTTGTTTTGACATGGGTTGTCGTTGACTTGGTAGATTTGTGCAGGTTTATCGATGGTGACAGCTTGGGATATCTCGGCTTGATATCTCTACGATGGCTTCGGCTTACAACTGGTGGCGTGCAATGGTTGTTGGCTCGAGATGAGCTGTTGTGCGGCAGCTGTTGGCTCGGTGAAGTATATGGCGTGGTTGGGGAAGCTGGCGGTGGCTTTGGTTTAGGGATTAGGGTTTTAAAAACCCTAAAGTTACTGGGTTGTCATTTGGGATGCTTGGGTTTGCTTGTTGGGTCACTGGTGTTGGGCCTCCTGGTATTTGTAATTGAGCCTGCAAATATTGTAAAATAATATTAATAATAATAATAATAATCATACTATAGTATATAATAATAAATATAATATATATTTTAATCCCAATAAAAAAATGGGTGTCTACAGCTGCCCCTCTTTGCACATTCTTGTATTAACAAGAATAGGGCAAAATGAAAAAGACAACCAGTTTTTTGTCCATTCTTTTTTTAGGTTCGTCTCTGATTCGAAATGTCATGAATCAAGCAATGAAAATGTTGAAAGCATTTTGCCCGAAGGTCTTATGGTTGCCTGAAGGACTTAAAAAATCAAGAAACCCCTGAAGGCTTAGTTTCTTAAATCTCATTTGAAAACATTCTGCACTGAAGGTCTTACGGATGGCCCGAAGGACTTAAAAAATCAAGAAACCCCCGAAGGCTCAGTTTCTTAAATCTCATTTGAAAACATCCTGCACTGAAGGTCTTACGGATGGCCCGAAGGACTTAAAAAATCAAGAAACCCCCGAAGGCTCAGTTTCTTAAATCTTATTTGAAAACATCATGCACTGAAGGTCTTACGGATGGTCCGAAGGACTTAAAAATCAAGAAACTCTTGAAAATCAAGCTTAATTTCTTAAATTGTCACCAAGGAACCCCTACATATCACGTTGGTCCCTCAAGTGCTCATCAAATTTGTCTTCAAGGAACCCCTACATATCACGATGGTCCCTCAAACTTTTCATCAAGAAACCCCTACATATCACGATGGTTTCTCAAGCTTGTCATCAAGGAACCCCTACATATCACGATGGTCCCTCAAGCTTTTTATCAAGAAACCCCTACATATCACGATGGTTTCTCAAGATTGTCCTCAAAGAACCCCTACATATCACGATGGTCCTTCAAGCTTGTCATCAAATTTGTCGTCAAGGAACCCCTACATATCACGACGGTCCCTCAAGCTTTTCATCAAGAAACCCCTACATATCGTGATGATTTCTCAAGCTTTTCCTCAAAGAACCCCTACATATCACGATGGTCCTTCAAGCTTGTCATCAAATTTGTCATCAAGGAACCCCTACATATCACGACGGTCCCTCAAGCTTTTCATCAAGAAACCCCTACATATCACGATGGTTTCTCAAGCTTTTCTTCAAGAAACCCCTGAAAATCAGGCTTAGTTTCTAAAACTATTGTGTTTCGAGCGAAACTATCTCAAGCGAGATAAAATCTTTTGTTTCAAGTGAAATTGTCTCAAGGGAGACAAAATTTGTTTCAAGGGAAACCGTCTCAAGAGAGGCAAAATTTGTTTCAATGGAAACTGTCTCAAGGGAGACAAAATATGTTTCAAGGGAGACAAAACTTGTTTCGAGAGAAACTGTCTCAAGGGAGACAAAATTTGTTTCAAGGGAAATTGTCTCAAGGGAGATTGTCTCAAGGGAGACAAAATTTATTTCAAGGGAAACCGTCTCAAGGGAGACAATATTTGTTTCAAGGGAAACTGTCTCAAGGGAGACAAAATTTTTCTGTTTCGAGGGAAACTATCTTGAGTGAAATAAAATGTCTTGTTTTAAATTAAACATGTCTCTAGCGAGACAAATCTTGTTTTGAAAAAAAACAATATTTAGTCAAATGAAATGTCTTCTTTCAAGTAAAACAGTCTCAAGTGAGACGACTTTGTTTCAAATGAAACATACTCAAAAAAAATTTAAAAGAAATTGTCTCAAGAGAGACAAAATTCATTTCAAAAGAAACGATATTACAGATGGGTGTTTCAAAAGAAACTAACTCAAAGATTATAAAATTTGTTTCAAGTGAAACATACTCGAAATTTGTATCTCAGAGAAAAATTGTCTCAAGCGAGACGGAATTTGTTTTGAGAAATTGTCTCAAGTGAGACAAAATTTGTTTTGAGAAATTATCTCAAGTGAGACAATTTTTTTAAGAGAAACAACATTAGAGGATACTGATAATTTGCTTGTTCTTGCTGGTGGAGGAAATGCCTTCAGAATATCTGATCGTTCACATCAGGATATTGAATGCCCCAATATTCGATATTGAATCACAAAAGATGCCCCAACATTTTGATGTTGAATCTCCAAAGATGCCCCCAATATTTGATGTTGAATCTCCAAAGATGCCCCAAACTTTTGATGTTGAATCTTCAAAGATGCCCTCTATTGCTTCAGCACTGATTCTAAGTATGAGCTTTGTGTCTGAGAGTCACATGTCAAATACCAAGATCCACTCTAGAGAGATTGTCTTATTTGAAAAGTGTTTTTCTTCTTCTTTTATTTTCAAAAGTTTGAAAATATCAAAAAATTTTGAAAAATGTTTAATCAAAGATTTTGAGAAAATATTGTCCCTTTCTAGGTTTCATAATTGAGACAAATCATGAAACTAGAATTCATTGGATATCAAAGAATTAATTACACTATTAATCCTCCAATAAATTATAACTTTTTGACAAGTGTCAAAATCAAAGCTATCTCTAGGAAATGGTTAGGTAAGGAATGGGTAAAATGAAATTCAGGTTATTGTGTTTGGTCAATGGTTTTGGCCTTCTTATTTCTTTGATGTTCACTGATTTGATGGGGTAGCTTGTATGCTCATCTACTGGAAGTGTTCGCCGGCTCCCAGCTCTCATGGTCACGCATTGTGCAATGCCTTATCAAGGAATTTGTGTGATCGCCTCAGCTACATAATTTTTACATTCGAGCTGCATTTTCAGGTTTTCAACTCGAATCCTCCTTTGGTTTCAAAACGTCATTCAAAATTTACGTCTTGAACCCCCCTTTGTCATTTTTCCTATCATGCATTAAAGATTTTAGAAAACTTTTTGCAAATAAAGATTAATCCTGATGGGCGGGATGAAATCTGAAGATAACCTTTTCTGTCTAGAAATCCATGTATGATTAGAAGGGACTTTTAAAGGTACGTAATGTAGGCCATGATTTATGGTTATGAAAGAAAAGGATAAGTAGGCCCAAATAAGTGTTTTAGGGTATTGAACCAAGGATCAATTCATTCCGATTGCTTCAATCATGTCTTGCTCAATTTGAATCTATTCGTATGTGTCCCTCTCTTGATGCTTTCTGGATACTCCATGCTCTTCTGGAATGATTGTGCTTGATCAATCTCATAGTTTGAAGTTTGATGCGCCATTTGAGTTGATTCTCGTCCCTTTTTCTTTATTGTTTTCTTTCTTTATTATCCTTGCTTTAATTTTTTTCCTCTTTTTGCTCTGATTGGATCTTCGTACTTGACATTCGGTTCACCTTTTGGTATCTCCTCTGGATTGATGTCTACACTCATGTGAGCATATCTCCGCCTTGCCCCCCAGTGTGGGGGGTGATCCTTAGTTAGGGTTGAGTCAGAAAAAAATGCTATAGGCTCAAAAAGGGACAAAAAAGGATATATATATATACATACATATATGGATACATGAAACAAAGATGTTCATCATCTCATACACAAAAGTCCTCGCAGAAGAGATATCCCCAGGGGATAGACTTTCAGAATTAATTTTATTCACATAAAAAAATGTAATTAATACATGATAGAGTTATTTCGAATTAATTATCCTTTCTTCTTCTTGCTCCCAACATGTCTTAATTGTTTAGGCTCAACTTCAGAAAATTGATACGAAATGCCCTAAATTTTTTCTTCTGGTAGAAAGGTTCATGCTCAAGTGAACATTTTAAACTCAATGTTTGCAGGTTTTATTGGTAGAAAAATGTTGTTTTGCATCTAAAAAGATGATGGTGTGACTTTATTAACTCAAAGGTATCGATATAAACTCTTTGTATCTCCATGAATTATTCTGGGTAAAAATCGAGGGATTTTTTTTGGACAGGATAAGAAATGTTTGATCTTGCCATATTTCAAAAATCTATAATTCTTGAAGAATTAAAAGAATCATGAATTCATTCGATATTCAAAGAACTAAAGATTAAAATTTGCTCAATTATTCAACCTTAGAATGTAGCATAAGTTCAGTCACTTAAAAGATTAAGCAAGTATAAAAGATAGAACAAAAATGATTTCAAACAAAACAATGCTCTCAACGTAATGGTAGATGCAATGCCCCATCATTTTCTGATTATCCATGCCCCTGAATCAATCAGGTTTTGAATCTTGCGCTTCAGTGCCTCACAATTCTTAGAGAAATGTCATGAACTTCCTATGTGGTAACTGTGCACAATATCAACATCGTATCCCTCGGGATATGGGGACTCTTTTCTCAGATCATTCTAGAAGGCTCGGTCCTACAATCAGCTAAACAGGCTCCAATTGTACTGATTTCAGCTTCTTGATTTTATGTAGTGTCACGTGGTAGGACCACTTTATAGAATCCTCTATGAATTAACTCTATGTTTTTTAATGAATTATGCATGTAAAAATGCTTAAATGAATGTTATGCAGAATGTAAATACAGATGCCAAATGCAAATGCAAAAGGTGTCATTCCAGAGTGACCATCTTAAAACAACTTTCATTGAACACAAAGGTCTCTGTACATCAAACAAACTTTACAGATAATGCACAGCTTTCAGTCCTAGCTTTTCTATCTCCTTCAGAAGCCAGGTTATCTTCCAAGCATGATCCGGTGATGAGCCATCAATCTGCTTCAAATCTCTTGCAAAGACAGCTAACTCGACCAACTTATGAGCCACTTTGCTTGCTTGAGTAACCGCCTCATTCATAGCATTGTCTTTTTTCTCCACTTTACATTTCAACCTTTGAAGTTGTAAGCAATATTGATTATTCTCTCTAGTAAGAGACTCAATGCGGCCATGAAGTTCTCGTGCAAAATTTCTATAATCATGTACCAACTCTGTCATTGTTTTATTGTTGGCTCTACTTGTTTCAAGTTCAATATCTTTCTTACGATTGTGGTTTTGAAACGAGGCTTTTGCTTCATTAAAGGTTGTTCTCAACATATCGTTCTTTGTTTTCCATATCCCTAACTCTTGTAAGGCTGTTTTACGTTCATTTTCTATAATATGCAGATCATGATAGCACCTTTTAGCTCGTTCTTCATGCATTTTACAATTTCTTTTCCATTGTTCGATATCACTCTTCAATTTAGAGGCTTCTTTTGCCCACTCTTATGGAGTATTGCCTAACCCAACACTTTGAAAGGTTTGATTGATTCTTTGAAAACCATCTTGCATGGCTTTCAATTCTCTGTTTAGAATGTCCTTTTCATTTTGCAATTGAAGTATTTGAGCTTCATATTTCAATATATGCTTTTCGTTTTGGATACCCTTACTGATGCTTTTATCCTTGGACTCACTCAGTTTCGCCTCAACCAGATGTTCAACTATTGAACCCGGTTGACCCTCATTCTCAAATTCCAATACTCCATGCTCTAGCAAGCAATTAATTCGACGCTTGAATGCAACACAAGTCTCGATATAATGTCCTTGAGCTCCTGCATGATATTCACAATTGGCATTGACATCATACCACTCAGGATATGGAGGTTGTAAAGGCTTCACATACTGCGGGGACATCTCCCGGGCTTCTAAAAGCTTATCATACAACTCCTTATATGATATAGGGATAGAATCAAAATGAGAGTCACCTCTAGGCTTGGATGGAACTGGAGTCTTCAGGTTTATTTCTCCTGACGATGTAAGTATACTCTCAAATGCCCACGAGTTTTGATTGCATGGTTTCTTTTTATCCTTCTGGACTTCTACAGTTGTCACCATTTCCTTGGTGTTTCCAGAAAACTTGTTGATACGAATGGTGACTGTGTGTGGCTTCTCATACTGGCTAGAATCAACAAGTTCTAAAGTAGTTCCTTGTGTATTTGACACCTGAAGGTTGCTTTCATCGAGCTCATTCTTTTCTGGTATAGAAGTCACACTTCCTTTGGACAAAACATTTATCCTATCCATCATCCTGAACATCTGCTCTTTTATCTCTCTTATTTCCTTTCGCTCTTCCTCAGCCATGCGATCTTTGGGCGCAAATCTCTCCATTATTCTCGACGCTTTCTTAGGATGCCACTTCTCAGCTGTATTATAGCATGCTTGATCACGAAACCCCTTGTCCATCATAAAAAACAAGGTAGTACAAATAGGATAATAAAATAACAAAAAGCAACCTTCATTTAGACGACAATAATTCATTACACCATATAGTCAAAATACAATTGCAACTTTTCATTTCCTTGAGTCGTACTCTTCATGGAATCTAACATTGCATCCAAAGTTTTCGGTGTACTTTATCACATTTGACGATGTCTGATGTCCTTAAATTGAATCTTGAAATTTCCATTTTTATTTCCAATGCGAAGTAGTCTTCATGTCTTTGTGAAAGGTCTTCTCGTCCTTGGTATGACTGTATCTGTCTCCTGAGGGAGCATCTCAACCTTTGCACCTTTAAAGGAAGTCTTCAATCAACTTTAGATTTCTTTATTCATCGGATGACCTTCTTTATGGATCATTTGAACATTTTTGGATCTCCCGATTTTGACTACATGGTTAAGAATTTCTTGTCTCATTATGACCAACCTTCTTATTAGTCAGTCACTTGCGAATTAACACCTTTGGATGACATGAAGATGCAAATGTAATAAATCCATAAAACCAAAATAGGTTAATAAACATAATATAAACAAAATAATAAAACCTACCCTCACATGCTGACTACCCAATCATGCTTTAATTAGATAGTGATCCTACCCAAACATGTTTTCTACCCAAAATAATTATTTTCAATGAAATGATCCTAACTGCATGGTATCTAGTTCACATGCTGTTATTAAACAATATTTAAAGCAAAAAGAAAAGGTTCAGAAACGCTCCTCCTTTGTGTACACCTATTTTGGGTACCTACTGACAGACATAGGTTTGATATATATATACCTAAGGTGATAGTTCTACGGTTCACTATATGCGTGGTTCCGTTTTTAACAGAAAAAGGTACTCGAATTGTCCTTGATGTTAGTGCCCCCTTGAGCTGCCAAACCCTCAATCCTCACCCATTATAGGCTTAAACGGATCGAGTTCAATTCGAGAGGATACATTCCCTTATGTCTATGCGGAGAATAAATTCTCACGAAAACATAAGGTATATGAATCCCGAAGGTTACTTGCTAGGCCTGCACAGAGAATAAATTCTCACGAAGGCGTCACTTTCGCCCCCACTTAGAAAGGTTCGGAGCTCGGGTATAGAGCTTATGTTATGCAAATGCTCGTGACGTGTGTGAGGAGGAACATTCAACCCTTTGACTCAAAAGGAAAATGACACCATTCGACAAAACTTTGGACAAATCTGAAAACCAAGATAAAAATGTTAGTAAGACAATAATAAAATGAAGCAATTAAAAACTTCAATAAAAGGATCATAAGTTAACTAAAGACTCGAACTCATAATTTCTACCAAACGACAATGTGTAAACGACTTACAGACTGACTCTCTAGAAAATCTCCCCAGCAGAGTCGCCAAGCTGTCGTAACCGTTTTCCGGCGGGGACAATCGTTTAATTGTTTTAAAAACAGTTACGACTTTAATTTTGAAAAATGGTTGATTTTGAATTAATTTGGATTATCGGATAGAGTCGCCATCAACCTTTGGGTTAGGTAGGTCGAATACCTAAAAATATCTTTTTAAAAATAATTTTAAGAAAAAATCATTTTTAAGACAAAAAGCTAGTCTTCGTTTACCAAAGATTCGATTAAAATGAGTTCGGGAGTCGGTTACGCGTGAGGAAGGATTAGCACCCCACAGCGCCCAAAATTAGTACTGTGTCGCTTACACGTTATCATAATAGTGGAAATCCTAAATCAAATATCAAGTTAAAATATGATCGATTTATTAAATATTAATTAATTTGCTTTGAATTAAATATTAGGGAAAATTCTTTAACTTAAAAAGAAATTTCGAGATTATCAATTCTCTAATGGAAAAACTATTTCGACTATTTCTTATCCATAAAGAATATTCCTTCCTCATAGATTAAAAACGCAATTCGAATATAAATTTAACATCTTATAAAATGAAATGAAATAAATAAAGTCAAACAAAATAAAATAAGTGTTATTAATATATATAAATATACAAGGGTAATTATATATATATATATATATATATATATATAATTTACCCTTGTATATTATATATATTAATAACACTTAAATAAAGTCAAACAAAATAAAATAAGTGTTATTAATATATATAAATATACAAGGGTAAATTAATATATATATATATATATATATATATATATATATATAAACAGTAAAGTCAAATATATATTAAATATATATATGTATAACACACACAAAAATATGTAAAGGCTCAAATATATATTTATGACATATATATACACTTAAAACCATAAATATAGGAATAAAAACATAACTTATATATTTTCATAATATTTACATATATACACATATTTTATATATTTACGTATATATAAGTTGTATACACATACTAATATATCATGAAATTTAGGCATAATACAAGGAACTTACTTAAAATGTATATAAAAAGTCAAATAAAAAAATTATATAAAAGGCATTTAATAAATATAGAAAATAGTTAATATACAAATAAAACTTAACAATTAAATCGGAATAAAATCAAAAATCAAATCAAAACAAAACCAAATAAAACAAACATTAAATTAATGATAAAAAAATTAAACATTTCTTACATGGAATACAAAAATAAAGAGAGAATAGGAAAATAAGCTGAAGTTAAGGATATAATATATTGACAACCTAATTTTATGCATATTACATCAATTAAGGGAGGAAAGAAAATAATAAACAATCGTTTAATAAAAACTAAATTTAAAACAATCAATTAATCATTTACCACTCATGGAAATAAATTAGTGATTAAAATAAAAAACTTGCAAATAACATGACCAAATTATAGCATCAAAAGAAATACACAACATTTAAAATCAATGGTTAAAATGAAATATTTATAAATATTGTGATCTAAATCTAATATTAATAATAATAGTAAAATAAATGAAAATAGGATAAAAATATAAATAATAAAACATTAAAGTTCGAAATAAAATAATTATAATTTCATTTAACTGCAAATTTATAAAATTACAAAATTAAAGGGACTCAAATAGCTATTACCTCATCCAAGAAAATACGATGAAGGCCCTTTACTGAAACGACGTCGTTTTGCTCAATAGATTATAGGTATTTTAAAGGAAAAAAAGAGCCATATTTTCTCATTTCTCTCTTTTGAATCGAGAGAAGAGAGAGAGAGCACATAAAATGCTCTGAACTCTCTCTTTAAAAAGCTTCATCGGTCACCGCCGCCAGTGGACTATACGGCGATTCACGGTTGCCAGCGCGGCGGCACAAGGCGGCGCACGGACCAAATGGTCCCCAAAAGCTTCCTTATTTGATCCTCTACCCGAAAAACACCTTCTTTTAACCTACAAATAACCCAAATATCGTAGATCTACGAGTTTACCTTTCGAAAACCTTTGAAACCCGATGACTTTTGAGTTCCTTCCGACAAGCTCTGATATTTGGTGAGTTTTTCCTCCGGTTTTTCTTTTTGATTCGAATGCTCTTTTTTCTTTTTTCCTCCCTGATGTGTATTGTTTTTTCTCTCCCCCCCTTTCTGTTCGTATTTTTTCCTCCTTTTTATTTCTCTTCTCAATACCAAATCCTCTTGTCATTGCATGCTTATTTTCTATGCGTTTGGTGAGATTTTGATGTGTTTAGTTGGGATTAGGTGTTGTTTTGACATGGGTTGTCGTTGACTTGGTAGATTTGTGCAGGTTTATCGATGGTGACAGCTTGGGATATCTCGACTTGATATCTCTACGATGGCTTCGGCTTACAACTGGTGGCGTGCGATGGTTGTTGGCTCGAGATGAGCTGGTGTGCGGCAGCTGTTGGCTCGGTGAAGTATATGGCGTGGTTGGGGAAGCTGGCGGTGGCTTTGGTTTAGGGATTAGGGTTTCAAAAACCCTAAAATTACTGGGTTGTCATTTAGGATGCTTGGGTTTGCTTATTGGGTCACTGGTGTTGGGCCTCCTGGTATTTGTAATTGGGCCTGCAAATATTGTAAAATAATAATAATAATAATAATAATCATACTATAGTATCTAATAATAAATATAATATATATTTTAATCCCAATAAAAAAATGGGTGTCTACAATAATAAATAAAAAATTAAATTAAAAAAATTGACTTATAATACAATTTTGAATATTTTATTCAAATTAATCGATTAATGCGTCGAAAACAAGTGATTATTAAAAAAAAGATATTGGTAACTTGACTATTATTTTTTAATGAATAAGTCTTGCACATTTTAATGATGGTGATCAAAGCATTGGACGTTAATGGATGAAGATGTAATGGATTGGGTGATAGCCCATAGAGCCCAACACAACAATAAGGAATTAATGGCCTAAACTAATGTGAATCACCATGACAACCACTCCTAAAATCCCTTGTAACTTGAATGTTATCAAAGATGACATTGTTTATGGGAATATGATCAAAAAGCTATATCTTCGCCCCTAAAGACTAGAGCTATTATGCATGAGCCAAGAGTCAAGTGACTTCAATAGTAAAAAGAAATTGTTGTTACTCTTTAATATTTCAAATTCAAATATAAAAAATAGGAGTATAAACGTTTAATGTTAAAATTGTATCACTAATACTTGTGATCATTCTTTTTTGTGTCTCTAATCATAGACCAAGCTAGGTTGTCAGAACTCCAATCCAACAACTCATCAATACCAGGAGTTTGAAGTAGAAAATAAAATTTTCAAGTTCACTCTTTATAAAATCATTGTCACATAAGCTTGTGTTTTTTTTTATTTTTAATGAATTCATATTTCAGGATTTTAGTAATTTTATTGAGATAAATTTGATGAATTTATTGAATATAATATGAGAGTACGAGTTTAATAAAAAAAATTAATCATTTCATAGTTTTGACTCGAATGGTCTATATTGAGATCGTTTAAATTTTCTAGAGCGCTTATCAATATATTGAGGTATATTGGATAAAATTTATTTCTCTTTTGACAAGTTAAAGATTTGTTCACTTTTTAAGATAAAAATTATTTATTTTACTATGTATTAGTTCAAATCTAAATAATACTAATTCTTAAAAAATAATTTTGTTATTGTTTTTTTCTAGTTTTTTTTACTAAAACTCTACTTCTGTGTGTGTTTACAATGATTTAGTTATTTGTGGTAGAGCACAAGGCTCTTAACCTTGTGGTCGTGGGATCGAGTCCTACGGTGGGTAATTCATAATTCGGAGGTCTCCCACAGAAGTTGCTATCAACCTGGCGTTGGGGGCATCCTACTATCCTACCTCTCCCTTACCCTATTACATATGTGAATAAGGGTCAACTAATTTTTATTAGTGAGAGATTGTTGATAATACAAAGAAACAATCTCTCACATTGATTGGATATTAGCTATTTCAAGTATTTAAACATAATCTTTTAATTTACTCTCATTCAATAATTGCTGATAAGACACGTGTATATCTCTCAATCTAGTTCATATTCGTATTAAAATATAACACGTATATTTCTTTTTTAATATACTATTATTATATTTTTATCGTACTATTTTAAATAAAATAATTATGAACCCATCAAAAGTATGTGGTTGTGTATTGTTAAGGATTAAGAAAAATTTCGAACTAATATTACCTTATAATCACTTGTTAAGATTTACGTTGTTCTATCGATCAACTAAAATAGTGTCAAGAGGAGTGAATTGGCCAAATAAAAATTTAGGGGTATGGAAATAAAGGATAGAAAAATTTGCACAATGATTTAGAGTTGCTCAACTTCTCAGCTAAGTTTACATCCACTACCTTAGATCCACACTAAGGATTTTTAACAAGTTTACTAGTTTGTTTGTTTTTTTCTAGACTCGAGTTACATTTACAAATCACTATCTTTTCAATAGCCAAGATAGAACCAAACCCCTTTTACAAAAAGATAAAGAAATGAAAATATGAAAATCTCTAAAAGTAGATGTTTACAAATTAAGCTCACAAAAACATTTTATGTACAAGAAAAAAGAAAAAAAAGATTGAAAGAGTTTTTCTCTCGATGTGGATTGCTTGGATAGGTGATGTGTAACCTTCTTCAAGTGTTTTCAACTTCTTTTTATAAGTTGGAATGTGTTTGTGATCATTTCTAGTCGTTGGGGATTAATTTTCAACAAAATAAAACTGTCCAGACCAGAGAGTATCGGTACTCGGATGATGAGTATCGATATTGTCTTTAAGAAACTAGTCGTTTTTTATCGTTGGGATGAGTGAGTATCGATACTAGTGTCATGTTGTCGATACTACTGTATAGTAGTATTGGTACTCATTTGAGTATCGATACTATTTTTGCTTACTCAAATCTGAAAACATTTAAAAACACATGGTAGTATCGATACTGTCATAAGAGTATTGATAGCTCTCTTGCCTTTGGTATCGATACTGCAAGAACAATATCGGTATTGTTCATGCGATATCGATATTGTAAAAACAATATCGGTACTACTAATCCAAAAAAGTTGTTTTGTGTTCAAATTCAAGTTTATGGAATTTGAATTATTTTTGAAAACTTTGAATAAATTCGATTAAGTCTAAAAACCTTTTTGCCCTTAAATTTGTTAAATCAAAATAGGTCCACCATCACTCTAGACTATTAAAAAATATTATTATAATTTTAATTCAGGATTTTTAATGTCATAAATTCCATTCATTCAATCATTTCCTAACTATTAAAATTTGTTCATTTTAATCGTTTCAATCCATTTTACTATTTTGCACTTCTACTCTTTCCTGTAAATAGTAAAGTTTATTTTATTGTTTTACACATTAAAATTGAACACTTTCTATCTCTTTATAGTGTTCATTTTACAAGTACATCAATCAAGAAAAACCGCTTCTAAGGCATTAACTTTTCTCACAATACAACCACCTTTTTTTAAATTTTATTTATTATAATCATTGTTAAAATTTCAACAATATCATATCAAATATTAAATAATTAAATTATGTAATCATCAAGGTTAGTTCAAGTGGTAAGTAGCATGATATCGCTTAAGTAAAGTTTCAAGTTCGAATCCTTATGTATGCAAAAAGTCTCTGTTAAGAGACTCACCTACCAAAATCAGGTATGCGAGCCAGGTCGATCCAGATTAGTCATGGCGAAACCATGGAAGTTGGAACCGGAAGGCAACCAAAACAATAAATAAATTATAGATATTTTTTATGATTAGGTTCTACGTGAGTTGGTATGCGTGCATTGAATCATGTTGAACTATAGCAAAATACTAATGGTAAACTATTGTTCAATGATTGGTAAAATGGTTT